>NW_007237721.1:0-637 GCF_000164805.1 Carlito syrichta | reverse complement strand
TTATTCTTTCTTACCAAAAGGTCATGTAAGTGCCTGTAAATAAGGACTCCATTTCCCACATTCATGCTCGAAAACACCATGATTCGTGTTTAGCCCATAGCAAGAGGCCCTTTGCTTTTTTGGGATTGAGAACCTGAGTAACGCAGATTCCTTATTCTTACTTAGCAAAAGGCAGTGAAGTTTACTGTATGTGAGGACTCCCTTTACCCAGATTCTACTTCAAAAATCGAATTCGTGGTTACCTCTTTGGAAGACGGCCTGTAGTTTTGGGACTGAGCATTCACATAAGGATGATTCCTTATACTTCCTTAACAATATGTCGTGTAGTTACCTGTATATGACGACCTCCATTACCCAGCTTCCTGCTTCACTCTGCAGGATGCCGAGACAGTTCCTGAAGACCGAGAATTCCAGTTTTGTGAATATCAAGAGAAAGACATCCATAATGTTCTTTCGAAACTGGAAACCAAGATTCCTGGTTCCCCTTCACAAGACCTCCCCAAAATGTGGAATATTCCAAACCCAAATCCCAATTCCTACCTGCCCACCCACAAGAATTTTCTTTACTTTGAGGTCACCTGAATCGAGGAATTTTGTACCAATATACCTTTTGATTCTGGGGAATATGATTGTGGTG
>NW_007237720.1:0-2783 GCF_000164805.1 Carlito syrichta | reverse complement strand
GTAGTTACATCAGCTAGTTATTTTAGCTGGAGGTCAATTTTCTAGCCAGCTGGCTAGCTAGTTATGTCAGCTGGCTTGTTAGATTGATAGCTAGATAGCTAGCTTTTTAAGCCAGCTAGTTAATCCACCTGGCTAGCTAGGTAGCAGGGTAAGTCAGCTAGTTAAATCAGCGGGCTAGCCAGCTGGCTAGATAGGTAGAGGGCTAGTTAAGTCAGCTGTCTAGTCAGCTGGAATTGAGATAGTTGAGTCAGCCGGCTAATCAACTCGCTAGTTGTTTAAGTCAAATAGTTAAATCTACTGGTTATCCAGCTGGCTAGCTAGGTAGCTAGGCAGTTTAGTCAGCTAGCTAGCTAGTTAAGTCAGCTAGTTAAGTCAGCTGGCTAACCATCTGGCTAGCTAGGTAGCTAGCCAGTTAAGTCAGTTGTCTAGCCAGCTGGCTAGCTACTTAATTCACCTAGTTAAGTCAGGTGGCTAGCCAGCTGGCTAGCTTGTTAGTTTGCTAGTTTAGTCAGTTGGTTAACCAGCTGGCTAGCTAGTTAAGGCACCTCGTTTATTCAGCTGGCGAGCCAGGGGTTACCTCTGTAGAAACTTAGTTAATTGAGCTGGCTAGCAAGCAGGCCAGCTAGTTAGGTCTCGTAGATAATTCAACTGGCCTGCCAGCAGGCTAGCTAGGTAGCGAGCTAGTTAAGTCTGTTCACTAGCCAGCTGGCTTTCTAATTAAGTCAGCTAGTTAATTCAGCTAGCTAGGTAGAGAGCTAGTTAATTGAGCTGGCTTGCCAGCTGGCTAGCTAGTTAAATCAGCTAGTTGAGTCAGCGGGCTATCCCAATGGCTACCTGGTTGAGTCAACAAGTTAAGTCAGATGGCTAGCCAACTGGTTAGCTAGTTAGCATACTAGTTAATTCGGCTGGCTATCCAGCTAGCTTTCTAGTTAAATCAGCTAGTTAATCCAGATGGCTACCCAGCTGGCTAGCTAGATAGCTAGCTAGTTAAGACAGTTGGCTAGCCAGTTGGCTAGCTGGTTAAGTCTGTTAGTTGTCAGCTGACCTGCAATTTTGCTAGCTAGGTAGCTAACAAGTTAAGTCAGCTGGCTAGTCAGCTGGATAGCTTAAGTCACTAAGTTAAGTCAGCTATCTAGCCGGATGGATAGCTAGGTAGCTAGCCCATTAAGTTACCTGGCTAGCCAACTGACTAGCAAGTTAAGCCAGCAAGTTAAGTCAGCTGGCTAGCCAGCTGGCTAGCTAGTTAGCTAGCTTGTTACATCAGCTGGCTAGCCAGATGCCTAGCTAGTTAAGTCAGCTATTTAAGTCACCTGGCTAGTCAACTGGCTAGCTAGTTAATTCAGCTAGGTAGGTAACCTGGCAAGCCAGCTGGATAGCTAGGTAGCAAGCTAGATAATTCAGCCTGTTAGCAAGCAGGCCAGCTAATTGATCAGCTAGTTTAGTCAGATGGCTAGACAACTGGCTAGCTAGGTAGCTAGTTAGTTAAATCAGCTGGTTAGCCAACTGGCTAGCTAGTTAAGTCTGTTATTTAGTCAGCTGGCTAGCCAGTTGGATAGCTAGTTAATACATTTAGTTAGGTCACTTGGCTAGGCAGCTGCCTAGAAAGGTAACAAGCTAGTTAATTCAGCTGGTTAGCAAACAGGACAGATAATTAATCAGCTAGTTCTGTCACCTGGTATTTAAGCCAGGTGGCTAGCAGCTGGTTAACTAATTAAGTCGGCTTATTAAGTCAGTTGTCTAGCCAGGCGGCTAGCCAGGTAGCGAGCTAGTTAAGTCAGCTGACTAGGCAGCTGGCTAACTAGTTAAGGTAGCTAGCTGAGTCAGCTGGCTAGACAGCTCGCTAACTGGTTAAGTCAGCTAGTTAAGTCAGCCGACTAGCCATCTGGCTAGCTCGGTAGCTAGCTAGTTAATTTACTTGTCTACTCATCTGGCTAGTTGGTTATTTATGCTAATTAGGTCAGCTGGATAGCCATGGCTAGCTCAGTACCTAGCTAGTTAAGTAAGCTGGCTAGCCAGCTTGTGAGCATGTAATGTCAGCTAGTTAAATCAGGTGGCTAGCCAGCTGGCTAGGTAGTAAAAAGCTGGTTGACTCAGACGGTTAGCAAGCATGCTAACTAGTTATTTCAGCTAGTTTAGTCTGCTTTGCTAGCTAGGTATCTACCTAGTCAAGTCAGCTAGTTAATTCAGCTAGCTAGCTGGTTAAGTCATCTGGTTAAATCAGCTGGCTAACTACATAGGTAGCATGGTAGCTAGCAATTTAGTCAGCTAGTTAAGTCAGCTGGCTAGCTAGGCAGCTAGCCAGTTAAGTCAGCTAGTTCAGTCAACTGACTAGCCTGCTGGCTAGCTAGGTAGCTATGCAGTTAATTCAGCTCTCTTGCCATCTTGCTAGCTTGTTTAATCAGTCTGGTCATCAGCTGGCTAGCCAGCTTGCTACATAGGCAGCTAGCTAGTTGTCAGCTGGCTAGGCAACTAGCTAGCTAGTTAAGTCTGCTAGTTATGTCAGCTGTCTAGCTTAGTTGCGAGCTAGTTGAGTCTGCTTGCAAGCTAGTTAGCCAGCTAGTTGTATCATCTCTCTAGCTGTTTAGCCAGCTAGTTGTTTCAGCTGGAAAGCTCGTTAGCCATCTAGTTGAGTCAGCTGGCTAGCTGGTTAGCCATCTAGTTGAGACAGTTGCCTATCAAGTTACCCACCTAATTGAATCAGCTGACTACCTCGTTAGCCAGCTAGTTGGTTCAGCTGTCTAACTTTGTTATCCCACTAGCTGAGTCAGCTGGCTAGTTCCTTA
>NW_007237719.1:0-390 GCF_000164805.1 Carlito syrichta | reverse complement strand
TGACAACTAGCTAGCTGCCTATGTAGCAAGCTGGCTAGCCAGCTGATGACCAGACTGATTTGACAAGCTAGCAAGATGGCAAGAGAGCTGAATTAACTGCATAGCTACCTAGCTTGCCAGCAGGCTAGTCAGTTGACTGAACTAGCTGACTTAACTGGCTAGCTGCCTAGCTAGCCAGCTGACTTAACTAGCTGACTAAATTGCTAGCTATCAAGCTAGCTATGTAGTTAGCCAGCTAATTTAGCCAGATGACTTAACCAGCTAGCTAGCTGAATTAACAAGCTGACTTAACTAGGTAGATACCTAGCTAGTAAAGCAGACTTAACTAGTTGAAATAACTAGTTAGCAAGCTTGCTAACCATCTGAGTCAACTAGCTTTTTAACTACCTA
>NW_007237718.1:0-807 GCF_000164805.1 Carlito syrichta | reverse complement strand
ATCAGCTAGTTTAGTCAGATGGCTAGACAACTGGCTAGCTAGGTAGCTAGTTAGTTAAATAAGCTGGCTAGCCAGCTGGCTAGCTAGTTAAGTCTGCTATTTAGTCAGCTGGTTAGCCAGCTGGATAGTTAGTTAATACATTTAGTTAGGTCACTTGGCTAGGCAGCTGCCTAGAAATGTAACAAGCTAGTTAATTCAGCTGGTTAGCAAGCAGGACAGATAATTAATCAGCTAGTTCTGACACCTGGCTAGCCAGCTGCCTAGCTAGGTGTTTAGATATTTAAGTCAGGTGGCTAGCAGCTGGTTAGCTAATTAAGTCGGCTTATTAAGTCAGTTGTCTAGCCAGGCGGCTAGCCAGGTAGCGAGCTAGTTAAGTCAGCTGACTAGGCAGCTGGCTAACTAGTTAAGGTAGCTAGCTGAGTCAGCTGGCTAGACAGCTCACTAACTGGTTAAGTCAGCTAGTTAGGTCAGCCGACTAGCCATCTGGCTAGCTAGGTAGCTAGCTAGTGAATTTACTTGTCTACCCATCTGGCTAGCTGGTTATTTATGCTACTTAGGTCAGCTGGATAGTCATGGCTAGCTCAGTATCTAGCTAGTTAAGTAAGCTGGCTAGCCAGCTTGTGAACATGTAATGTCAGCTAGTTAAGTCAGGTGGCTAGCCAGCTGGCTAGGTAGTTAAAAAGCTAGTTGACTCAGATGGTTAGCAAGCTTGCTAGCTAGTTATTTCAGCTAGTTAAGTCTGCTTTGCTAGCTAGGTATCTACCTAGTTAAGTCAGCTAGTTAAGTCAGATAGCTAGCCAGCTGGCT
>NW_007237717.1:0-453 GCF_000164805.1 Carlito syrichta | reverse complement strand
GACTTGACTATGTTATTTAACTAACTAGTTAACTGGCTACCAGCTGATTTAACTAGCTAGCTACCCAGCTAGGCAGCTGGCTCACCAGCTGACTTAATTCATTGACTTAATGAACTAGCAAGCTGATTTCATTAGCTGACTTAACCAACTAGCTACCAAGCTAGTTAGCTGGCTTAACTAGCTAACTTACTACCTAGGTACCTGGCAAGCAATCCAGTTAGCCACCTTACTTAACTAGGTGGCATAACTAGACGTGTGATTGCTAGCCAGGTGACTTAACTAGCTACCTACATAGTTAGCCCACTGGATTGTCAGCGGTCTTTACTGCCTAACTAACTAGCTAACCTGCTGGCCAGTGAGCTGACTTCACTAAGTGACTTAACTAGCTAGCCAGCTTACCTTAATAACTGACATAACTAGCTAGCTACCTACCTAGTCAGCTGACTTAACTAG
>NW_007237716.1:0-3891 GCF_000164805.1 Carlito syrichta | reverse complement strand
CATTGTACACCTAACCCTTAACTGTACCCCACAAAACTATAATAAAAATACTGATTAATTATTAAAAATAAATAAATAAATAAATAAATAAATAGCTAGACAGCTGATGTAACTATATAGCTACCTAGCTAGTTAGATGATTTAATTAGCTGACCTAACAAGCTAGCAACCTAGTTCGCCAGCTGGCTTGCCAGCTGATTTAACCAGCTGATTTAATAAGCTAGCCAGTTAGCTAGCCATCTGACTTAACTAACTGACTTAACTAACTAGCCTGCTTGCTGGCCAGCTGAATTAACTAGCTGATTCAACCAGCTAACCAGGTGTTTAGCAACTGACTAAAGTAGCTAGCTACATAGCTAGCCAGCTGGGAAGCCAGCTGAATTAATTACCTGACTTAACAATCTAGCCAGCTGGCCAGCCAGCTGATTTAACTAGCTTCCTATCTAGCTGGCCAGGTGGTTAGTCAGCTAACTTAACTAGTTGACTTAACCAGCTAGTCAGCTGGGTAGCCAGATGACTCAACTAGCTGATGTAACTATTTAACCAGTTGGCTAGACAGCTGACTTAACTAGCTCTCTACCCAGCTAGCTAGCTGGCCAGCCAGCTGACTTAACCAGCTGACTTAATTAGCTAAACTGCTGGCTAGCCAACTGACTTAACTAGCATGCTACCTAACTAGCCATCTTCAAGTCAGCTGACTTAACTAGCTGACTTAAACAGCTGGCCTGTTTGCTAGTCAGCTGAATTAACCAGGTTGATATATAGCTAGCCTTCTGGCTAGCAAGCTTACTTAACCTGGCCAACTTAACTAAGTAGCCAGCTGTCTAGCCAGCTGACATAAGTCAACGGCTACCTAGCTAGCCAGTGACTAGCAAGCTGGCTTAATACGTGACTTATCTACATAGCCAGCGGGATAGACAGTTGACTTAATTATCTAGCTACCTAACTAGCCAGCTGCCTAACCAGCTTAATTAACTAGCTGACTTAACTAGCTAGCCAGCTAGCTAGCTGGCTGACCTAACTACCTAGGTACCCAGCTAGCCAGATGGATAACCAGCTGATTTATCTAGCTAGCTACCTATATAGCCTGCTGGTCTGCCAGCTGACTTAACTACTTAGCTCCCTAGCTAACCTGCTGGCTATTGAGCTGACTTGACTATGTTATTTAACTAACTAGTTAACTGGCTACCAGCTGATTTAACTAGCTAGCTACCCAGCTAGGCAGCTGGCTCACCAGCTGACTTAACTCATTGACTTAATGAACTAGCAAGCTGACTTCATTAGCTGACTTAACCAACTAGCTACCAAGCTAGTTAGCTGGCTTAACTAGCTAACTTAACTACCTAGGTACCTGGCAAACAATCTAGTTAGCCAACTTACTTAACTAGGTGACATAACTAGACGTGTGATTGCTAGCCAGGTGACTTAACTAGCTACCTACATAGTTAATCCACTGGATTGTCAGCAGTCTTTACTGCCTAACTAACTAGCTAACCTGCTGGCCATTGAGCTGACTTCACTAGGTGACTTAACTAGCTAGCCAGCTTACCTTAATAACTGACATAACTAGCTAGCTACCTACCTAGTCAGCTGACTTAACTAGCAGCTTTAATTAGGTAGGTCCCTAGCTAGCTATCATATAGCTAGCTGACTTAACTAGCTGACTTAACTAGTTGACTTAACCAGCCAGCTACCTACCAAGTCAGTGGGCTTAACTAGCTGGTTTAACTTGCTAGCTACCTACCAAACTATCTAGCTAGCCAACTCACTTAACGTGACATAACTAACTCGTTGACTTAACTAGCTATCTAACTGACATATCTAGCTGAATTAAGTAACTAGCTAACTAGCTAGCCAGCTGGCTTAACTAGCTGAAATAACCAGCGAGCCTGCTGTCTAACCATCTGAGGTAACTAACTTTTTAATAACTAGACAGCTGGCCAGACAACTGACAACGAACTGACTTAAATAGCTAGCTAGCTGGTTAGCCAACTGACTAAACTAGCTGATTTAACTAACGTGCCATCTGGCTAGCCAGCTGACTTTATTGACTAACTATTTACCTAGGCAGCAGCCTAGCCAGCTGACTTAACGAGCTAACTTAACGAAGTAGCCAGCTGGCTAGTCAACAGACTTAAGTAGCTAGCTACCTAGCAAGAAAGCTGGATAGCCAGGTGGCTTAACTAGGTGACGTAACAAGATAGCCTCATGGCTAGCCAACTCACATAACAAGCTACCTACCTACATAGCCTACTGGCTTGATAGCTGAGTTAACTACCTAACTACATAGTAAACGTGCTGGCCAGCGAGTTGACTTAACTGCAAGACTTAACTAGCTAGCCAGCTGGCTAGCCAGCTGATTTAACTAGGTAGCTACCCTGCTTTGCAACTGCCTACACAGCTGACTTAACTAAATGACTTAACTAACTAGCTACCTAGCCAGCCAGATGAATTAGCTAGATGAATTAACTAGCTAACTACCTGGCTAGCCAGCTGGCTGGGCAGCTGACTTAACTAACTTATTATCATGACAGCCACCTGCCTGGCCAGCTTACTTACCTGGCTGTCTTATGTAGCTAGTGTGCTGACTGGCCAGCTGAATTAACTAGCTGAATGAACCATCTCAAAAGCTGGCTAGCCAGCTGAATTTACTAACTAGCTACCTAACTAGCTAGCTGGGAAGCCAGCTGAATTAACTTGTTGACTTAACTTTCTAGCCAGCTGGCTAGCCAGCTGACATAACTAGCTTTCTGCATTGCTAACCAGCTTGGAAGCCAGTTGAATTAACTAGTTGACTTAACCTGCTAGCCACCTGGCAAACCAGCTGACTCAACTAGCTGACTTAACTCGTCAACCAGCTGGCTTGCCTGCTGAATTAACTACCTCTCTACGTAGTTAGCTAGCTGGCTAGCCAGCTGACTTGACTAGCTAACTTAATTACATAGCAAGCTAGATAACCAACTAAAATAACTAGATCGCTACTTAGCTAACCACGTGGCTAGCCAGTTGACTTAACTAGCTAACCTAAATAGCTGACCTGCTTGCAAGTCAGCTGAATTAAATTGCTTGCTATATAGTTAGCCTGTTGGCTAGCCAGCTGACTAAACTAGGTGATGTAACTAGCTTTCCAAGATTCAAGACAGCTGAGTTAATTAGCAAGCTACCTGACTAGCCATCTGGACAGCCAACTGATTTAACTAGGTGACTTAACTAGCTAGCCAGAGGTCTAGACTGCTGATATAACTATCTAGCTACATAGCTAGTCAGCTGTCTAGCAGCAGACTTAACTAGGTGACTTAACTAGCTATGCAGCTGGCTGACTTAACTGCCTAAGTACCTAGCTAGACAGCTGGATAGCCAGTTGTCTTAACTAGCTAGCTACCTAGTTAACCAGCCGTCTATTGAGCTGACTTAACTAGGCTACTTAACTACCTAACTGGCTAACCAGCTGAATTGACTATTTAGCTACCCAGCTAGGCAGCTTGGTAGTCAGGTGGTTTAACTTGCTGACTTAACTAGTTAGCAAGCTAACTGAATTACCTGACTTAACCATCTAAATACCTAGGTCACTAACTGGTTTAACTAGCTGACTTAATGAGCCACCTAGCTGACATAACTAGCTGACTTATATAGCTAGATTCCTAGGTGACAGCTGACTTAACTAGCCAAAATAACTAGCTAGCCAGATGGTTAGCCATCTGATTAAACTAGCTTTTTAACTAGTTAACCAGCTGGATAGCCAACAGACTTAATGAGCTGACTTAGCTAGCTAGGCAGCAGGTTACCAGCTGACTTAACTAGCTGAGTTAACCAGTTAGTCAGCTGGCTAGGCAGGTGACTTAACTAGCTGGTTACCTATCTAGCCAGCTGCCTAGCCAACTGACTTACCCA
>NW_007237715.1:0-1105 GCF_000164805.1 Carlito syrichta | reverse complement strand
TAGTGACCTAGGTATTTAGATGGTTAAGTCAGGTAATTCAGTTAGCTTGCTAACTAGTTAAGTCAGCAAGTTAAACCACCTGACTACCAAGCTGCCTAGCTGGGTAGCTAAATAGTTAATTCAGCTGGCTAGCCAGTTAGGTAGTTAAGTAGCCTAGTTAAGTCAGCTCAATAGATGGCTGGTTAACTAGGTAGATAGCTAGTTAAGACAACTGGCTAGCCAGCTGTCTAGCTAGGTACTTAGGCAGTTGTCAGCCTGCTAGCCAGCTGCATAGCTAGTTAAGTCACCTAGTTAAATCTGCTGCTAGACAGCTGACTAGCTATGTAGCTAGATAGTTATATCAGCAGTCTAGACCTCTGGCTAGCTAGTTAAGTCACCTAGTTAAATCAGTTGGCTGTCCAGATGGCTAGTCAGGTAGCTTGCTAATTAACTCAGCTGTCTTGAGGGTTGGAAAGCTAGTTACGTCACCTAGTTTAGTCAGCTGGCTAGCCAACAGGCTAACTATATAGCAAGCAATTTAATTCAGCTGACTTGCAAGCAGGTCAGCTATTTAGGTTAGCTAGTTAAGTCAGCTGGCTAGCCACGTGGTTAGCTAAGTAGCGATCTAGTTATTTCAGTTGGTTATCTAGCTTGCTATGTAATTAAGTTAGCTAGTTAAGTCAGCTGGCTAGCCAGCTAGCTAACTACGTAGAGAGGTAGTTAATTCAGCGGGCAAGCCAGCTGGTTGACGAGTTAAGTCAGTTAGTTGAGTCAGCTGGTTTTCCAGGTGGCTAGCAGGTTAAGTCAACTAGTTAATTCAACTGGCTTCCCAGCTGGCTAGCAATGTAACAAGCTAGTTATGTCAGCTGGCTAGCCAGCTGGCTAGAAAGTTAAGTCAACAAGTTAATTCAGCTGGCTTCCCAGCTAGCTAGTTAATTAGCTAGTTAGTAAAGTCAGCTGGCTAGCCAGCTGTTGAGATGGTTCATTCAGTTAGTTAATTCTGCTGGCCAGCCAGCACACTAGCTACATAAGACAGCCAGGTAAGTAAGCTGGCCAGGCAGGTGGTTATCAGGATAAATAAGTTAGTTAAGTCAGCTGCCCAGCCAGCTGGCTAGCCAGGTAGTTA
>NW_007237714.1:0-614 GCF_000164805.1 Carlito syrichta | reverse complement strand
GGTTCAGCCCAGAGTCTGTCTTCTCTGAGTGCAGAATCTCCAATGATAGGCTTACTGGATAGGAAAGGTTTCATTGAAAATGGAACCAGAAATTAGCTTGTTTCTTAAATTGTGCAAGATTCAGGCAAAATGAAAATGGCAAGAGAAAAATATACAACTAAGCTGACAGGTCTGTTTTTAATCAATAATCTCAAGTGACTCTTAGAGGGTTCAGAAATCCTATTACATTTCCATATGAACTTACTCTTCCTCTCTCCAAGACAAATACTTTGCCCTGCATTTTTTTCCCCCTCAAGTCTTTATTGTTTCATATTTCCTTTTTATTCTAATGTAAAGATATGGTTCCACATAAGATTACATGACAATAAAGAGGTACTTTCAAAAATTTTTAAATGAAAATTTTAGAATTCTATTTATTCTACAAGAGTAGCAATCAAAAGAGAATTTGTTTTTTCAACTACAACAGCCTAACAGTCCCTATGCCCATATAGTCTATATTTCAATCAAAATGAATGAACTGTTGGTGCATCAGTCTAAAACAAAGTCTCCATTTATGTACTGAATTCTATCCCCTTTTATTTGTTTGCCCTATACAGGATGTTTCTCTTGTTACC
>NW_007237713.1:0-1013 GCF_000164805.1 Carlito syrichta | reverse complement strand
GATTTAGAAGCTGGAACATAGGTAATAGCAGTCCTCATATGCAGAATCTCATGATCTCTACCTAAGGAGAACTAAGAAACCTCTTTTAAATGATTCCTCCATCACAATTTCTACATGACATCTTGCTAATGGCAAAACAAGAATCAGGGTTTCCAAACAGGATTCAGGGGAAAGGGAGTCCCCATATACAGGACATTACACGGCCCCTCGCTAAAGAAGAATAAGAATCTGTGATACACTAGTCCAAAATCTGAAATATTATCAGGGTGTCTTGCTGTGGTATAATAAAGAATCAAGGCTTCGAGCTCGTCTCATATTTTGGAGATATTTGGCTTGTGGGTATTATGAAACAGTCATTTCAGGACTCAAGTAACATTCTGGTCCTCTTGAGAGTTGTAATAGGGTATCTGGTAGTACAAATGCCTTAAGTTCCTCGGGACAATTAAGGCCAGATTCCCGGAAAAAAAGTATCATCTTGCCGTATTTGGATGTAATTTTGGTCTTAAGATGAACTTGGTATTCCTTAAATTTCCACTTTTACTTTATTTGCAGAGGGGGCGTGAGTCTTGCACTTGCCAAATATTTAGTACGAATTATTAAAATGTAAACAGGATTCATGGATTCCAAGCCCCTAGGAAACATCTGGACATCTGCATTTTTGTACACAGAGTTTTGGAATCCTCATTGACAAGGAAAATCAGGTAATCTTGCTGAGATCAGAAAGGGAATCCGGTTCTTGGAGTTTCAATTGCCTAAATCTACAAAGTCTCTTGATAAGGTTTAATCAGCAATCTGGGTTTCTATGTCGCCACATTTTTAGTGTTTCTTATGAAAAGGGACCACGACTCTTGGGTTCCAATTCCTCAAGAACTTTATGGGAGTCTTTCTCTTGATATCCAAGCAACTGGAATTCTAGGGAACAAGGAAATATCTTGGCGTCTTGTTGAGAATGAAACAGGAATTTCAGTAATGGGATTACTCATATACAGAAAAATAAACGACCTGATGCTATG
>NW_007237712.1:0-967 GCF_000164805.1 Carlito syrichta | reverse complement strand
CAGGCTACCATTATAGTCCAGAAATACAAAAGCTGGTACTTGTAATAAAGCCACAGAAATTAAAGTTTATCATTTAAGTTATGCTAATAACTTCAGACCTTATAGCTTTTATATAAAAAGGTAATCAGCCACTGTCTACAATTGTCAAAATGTAGGCCTGACTTTATTCCTTTTATTGAGCTAGAATCCAGTAATTTTATGCCCACATAATAGTCATGCAAAAATTCCAGCCAGTGCCTGAAAATAATGCCACTGCTGAAACAAATCTGGATGCCTTAAGTCAGATAGGGAGAGATTTTCAATCTCTGGCTATGCAGGACTGCGCCCATTATCAGCTCTGAAGAAATTACAGAAGATGGACCTTCACCCCTCAGCACCCCAAATGATTATGAGATCAAAAAAAAATCTCTAAAGAATAAATAATTGAGGCAGGGTAGCTAGCACAGGCTAGACATAAATTTCCTATAGGTAGGTTTTAAAAGACGTTTAAACATTTCTACTGCAGGCCAAGTGGCAACCTGTCCCACCCCTTGGCGAATCCAAGGAAAACTCCATCAGATAAAACTAGAACAGTATAATTTCAATTTGCAGGTTAGCATAATAATCACTAGAAATCCTTTGGAAACATAAATGAACTAAACATAGGTATTTGGAATTTCATCACTCAGGATCCAAATCCCTCAAATGAACTTTGTTAAACCTATAAAATTGTTTAATGGTAGGCCTCTGAAGGAAAGGGGGGCCACAAACATAAATGCTCATAAGAAGATGTGTTGTCTATTTAAAATAAATTTTAATTACAGTTTATAAGCTTATTTCCCTAGACACTTCTTGAACCAGAAGAAATTCAAAACATCCAGGGAAAGTAAGTGCTGCTAAAAATTTAAAAAGGAAGAACCCAATCAGCGACTGTTAAAAAAAAAAAGGGGGGGGGGGACCCTAGGTGTGGTCCTGTTCCTATAGCAGG
>NW_007237711.1:0-873 GCF_000164805.1 Carlito syrichta | reverse complement strand
AGTCAGCTTGGAATCTGGGTCCCCACAGTCGATCAAAAAAGTCGTCAGGCATAGTGGCACCTGCCTGTGGTTCCAGCTTCTTGGAGGGCAGGGCTGGAGGGATCACCCAATCTAACGGGTGAGGTTGTGGTGGCCATGGGCGTGCCACGGGACGCCAGCCTTGGCGACAGGGTGACACTCCTACTCTCGCTATATATACACCATAGTTAAAATATAGAACATTTCTAATACAAAAAAATTTTTTTTTTGAATTTTCATATCTTTCACTTCCCCATCTCCTGGAGAACACTGACCGGGTTTGTGACCTTTCACTCATTTATATATTTGGATTCCATATTAAAAGGTTAAATAATACCGTTTCTTTTGGAGACTAATTCTTTCCCAGGATGATGCTCGTTCTTGTGGGTTGTAGGTTTTTGCTTCCATTTTATTAATAGAGCATATTTCATGGTTTATCCATTCCGTTCGGAAACCATGGTTGCTTCTACTTTGCAGTTATTATAACTAAACCTGTCATAAACATCTGCATACAGAGTTTTGGAGGGCATTGTTGTTTTATTTTCTGGACCATATGCAGCTTGTGGGACTTTATAAACACAGTTTATTTCGGACCAGGTTGCTTTTTGGGCTAAAGGTCCTACATTAACTTTCAGAGGACTGAAGGTAACATTCTGCTTGAGAGCAGCATTGGTAAAATGGTGGAATAGGAGGTTCCAGTCTCTGTCACCTTATAAAATCCAGAAACTACACCTACACATGAGCAAAAATACCTTTATGGAGGTCCCACATCCAGGGAAACTTTACAGCACTTATATCAGCACTGAAAACAGAAAAGATATATTGAAGAGGGTAGGAAGTTTTGTTGCACCTATG
>NW_007237710.1:0-919 GCF_000164805.1 Carlito syrichta | reverse complement strand
ACCATAAAACATTTCCAATGTCAGGTATTATACAAAATAGAGAGACACAATGTATTGAAACAATGAAAACATATCAACAAATGTAGACACTACATTTGTCAAGAAAATTGGAAAAAGAGTATGATGAAATTTGAAAAGCTGATCCTGAAACGAATGAGAAAAGAAAGGTACATATTTACACAGCAATTCCAAAATTAGTATATGGAGACAGAGAAGGACTACTAGGATCAAAGCACAAATATTACCTCAATATGAAAATCAGACATTGACGCCACAAGGAAAGAACTGCAAACCAACATATAGAACCATGGAACAGGATGAAAACCCCAGACATCGACCTAAAAATGTACTCAGCTGATCTTTGACAAAGGGGAAAAGGCAATACAAAGGAATACAAAAAAGAAAACCAACCACATCCCAGAACCCAGTACTACAGTAGACATGTACTTATATTTAAAAATTGTAGAAAAAGTGTGGGGATGCTGGAAGAAACCAGGAGGTGGAGTATGGATGTTGTACAGTCCCACTGGCAGATGGGTCTTTATTCGGTCTTCACACTGGCAGTGAACACCCCTCCTTCCATGCTTGTCATCACAGCTCAATGCCCTTGACTCGTCCTTTGACCAACCTCTCCAGTTTGAAAGAAGGGAGTCCAAGGTCAGTGAGGATAGAAGCAGCATCAAACATGGATATTTCTGAGAAAGTTGTCTACCCCACCAAAACAAAAACTCTCTCAGATCCAGTGCTCAGGAGTGTAGGTGGCCAGGCAGTACCTTAGCACTGTTGAGGGTGCTCAAGAGATGTCGCAGTTGGGATGTGTGGTGGGGGTCTCCAACAGCAAGAAGCATCATGGAAGAGAGAGACCAGCTCCTGAACCCTGGATCCAGCCTTGTGCCCGTGCCTCACCACACTGAATATG
>NW_007237709.1:0-1076 GCF_000164805.1 Carlito syrichta | reverse complement strand
CTGAGTCACCAAGCCTGGCCGTATATCATATTTTCAAATGTCTATTCTAGCTCCTTGTTTTTCCTATTCCTATTATTTTCATTCTGCTACCGCTTCCATCAATGGGGAGTAGCATTGAGATTCATAGATAAATGGGTTAACTGCTATGAAAAATGGATCTTTTTACGCCATTGGGAGTTATCTAGTAAGTAAGAGGACCAAGGACTCATGAGAAAACTTTTGTCAAATCTTCTTGCTGTGACTGTTCCGAGTTGTATGCATAAGCCCTGATCTCCAAAGAATTACAAGCTAGTGGAGGATTAAAAAAGATAGAAGAGAACCGATGTTTATTGAGTAGTCACTAATTTATTCAATACACATTAATTGATCATCTCCTATTTTCTAGGAACTCTTCCAGGTGCCAAAATGGAGTAATGATCACAAGAGACTGATTTTTGTCTCTTTTGACTGACTGACTTTGAAGTGTGAGCACCAGCCATTTTGTAGATGTAACTTTCTTTCATGCGCCCAAGAACTCACTAAGCTACATATTGTTATTCTCAGAATATACATGAGAAAATGGAACTTTAGAGAGGTTAAATTAGCATGACTTGTTAGGAAAAGAGTCTGGATTTTAAACAAAATCTGTCTGATTTCAAAGTCTGTATACTTTCCACTATATCACACGGTCTTCAGAGACTGATGAAATCATAAGCAATACTTTAGGGCAAGATAGTCTAGGATAAGGGCCCACTTAGAAGCATACAGATGAGTGATACCTGGCAAAGGGCTGGGACAGCCCATGAGAATGTCAGGGAGGCACCAAGTCTGAAGCATGGACAGAGTTGAGACAAGGGAAGAGAGAGAGGAAACCAAGCTCGTGATGGTGCACGTGCACATGACCCATTTAGGCATGGTGGGGAGAAATAGCTTAAATGAAAAGAAAGATTCTCATAGGAGAGAAGTAGGAGACAGAGCCAAAGAAGGAGGATTGCGACAAATTGGGGCAGGTTTTAAACACCAGAGTTTGTACTGTTTCCTGGGGCAGCAGAGAATATGGAAGTTTAGACTAAAGTAAGACACTACGATGATAAATG
>NW_007237708.1:0-758 GCF_000164805.1 Carlito syrichta | reverse complement strand
AACAGAAAGTTTCAAGTCTATTTGACGAGTTTACAAAGGGGCATAATAACCCTGGTATCGTTTTCAGTATTATTGTTGTTTCTAATCACATTTGAAGAAGAAAGAAATTTGCTAATTGAAACACAGCAGTAATTGAAAGTTGAAAACATTTTTCATGAAATAACAATAAAGAATAACACAATCATGGAGAAATATATTGAGATCAAAACCCAAGGAAAACTTTGAAGATTTTCCACAGATAGATAAGTCACCTGAAAAGATCAAGGACTAGAATTTTCTGAACCAAGAAGATTTGGTGACCAAAGAGTAAGAGAAGAGAAAAATGAGATTCCAGGTCAGTAGCCTATGTGTATAGTCATGGAGGCACCTTGGGCAGAAAGGTGGAATGCCTGTTGCCAGGTGACAGCTGAAGCAAATTCTTGGACATCATACTGAATTCTAGGCCTTCCAATCCCTGCTGTCTGATGAAAATCTCTCTTGAGTCCCCCATCTGATTCTGCCAGATGCTGACCTCTTTACTAGGACATTGTAGTTACTTTTGTCTTGTGCTCTGCACCTGTGTCATTCTGGACTTTTCTATTTTCTTTAGGGTTGAGTATGACATGTTTTGTTTTATTTTAAATTCTCATTCTGTTCTACTTTTCTGGCTGTAAAAAAATACAAATGGGAGAGGAATGATGAGAATGAGTGGAGAGTGGTGAGAGGTATTAGACCTGCCTGTAATCACAGGTGCCTTGTTAGGACTGATTTATTTTTGG
>NW_007237707.1:0-877 GCF_000164805.1 Carlito syrichta | reverse complement strand
CCAGTATTATTGTTGCTTCTAATCACATTTGAAGAAGAAAGAAATTTGCTAATTGAAACACAGCAGTAATTGAAAGCTGAAAGCATTTTTCATGATATAACAATAAAGAATAACACAATCATGAAGAAATATATTAAGATCAAAACCCAAGGAAAACTTTGAAGATTTTCCACAGATAGACAAGTCACCTGAAAAGATCAAGGACTAGAATTTTCTGAACCAAGAAGATTTGGCGACCAAAGAGTAAGAGAAGAGAAAAATGAGATTCCAGGTCAGTAGCCTATGTATGTAGTCATGGAGGCACCTTGGGCAGAAAGGTGGAATGCCTGTTGCCAGGTGACAGCTGATGCAAATTCTTGGACATCATACTGAATTCTAGGCCTTCCAATTCCTGCTGTCTGATGAAAATCTCTCGTGTCCCCCATCTGATTCTGCCAGATGCTGACCTCTTTACTAAGACATTGCAGTTACTTTTGTCTTGTGCTCTGCACCTGTGTCATTCTGGACTTTTCTATTTTCTTTAGGGTTGAGTATGACATGTTTTGTTTTATTTTAAATTCTCATTATGTTCTACTTTTCTGGCTGTAAAAAAATACAAATGGGAGAGGAATGATGAGAATGAGTGGAGAGTGGTGAGAGGTATTAGACCTGCCTGTAATCACAGGTGCCTTGTTAGGACTGATTTATTTTTGGCCAACCTAGAAAATGTTTTTACCAAAACAATCCAGATCTAATTCATAGAGCTGTGTAGTCTTTCACCCTCAATCTGACTTAAACTTTTAACACGATTTAAACTCTGCAACACACACATTGCCCAAGGAAAGGATTTAAAGTAAGAGTCAAGTGTGCAGTCTTTGACAAAGTGTACTTTCTCACC
>NW_007237706.1:0-5288 GCF_000164805.1 Carlito syrichta | reverse complement strand
TGAACCTGTAGACTCAGGCAATCCTCTCATCTTGGCCTCCCAAAGTACAGGATAACAGACTTGAGTCACAGCCCTTGGCCAAATTTCTATTTCTGATGAAAATTATTTTAATTTGTGGTTTTGTAAATGTGTTCTTCATGTATGCCTAGTTTAAAAAAAAGTCAGCTTTGCATGAGTTTTAGAAAACTGAATACTTAATACTAAAGAATTAGATATTCTTATATTAAGCTAGTAGTATTCCCTAGCATTTTTTTCTCAAGCTACAGCCAAGTGAATGAAATGGTTGAGAGCTCTGTCAGGATCCAAGTATTATAGTCTGCATTGGATTCCTTTTTCTCTGCAGACTGTTCTTAGGTTTCACATTTAAAAATTTCTCTTCTCTATAAGGCTGGATATTACTTCTCACTGTAGCTTCTTACTGTCTGTTGTAGACTGTCCTTTATGGATAGAGTATCCTTTATACACTAAACTGTTCTTTCTAGATGATGTAGTAAGCTGTTTAGAATCTCTCACTCAGGAAGAATAGCCTAATTCCAGTTGAGAAAATCAGGATGCCTGTACTGTAGGAAAGAAAGTAAGTGTATTAAGTACCAAGAAATGCAAAACCAAAGCTTATCTATAAGAATATAGAATGAATTGCATGTGGTGGCTCACACCTGTAATCCCATTACTTTGGGAGGCAGAGGTGAGAGGATTGCCTGATCTCAGGTTTCAAGACCAAGTCTTTCCTTACATGCACCTAAGTAGATGAATGTTTAAAATTCCAGCTATTGATTTTACCAAAATACTTGTTCCCACTTGAACAGAGCATCATTATTCTAGAAAGATCTGAATGTTGGTACAAAGATTTATCTCAGAAGCAGTATTAATTCAAGTGTAATTTAGGTGTTTAAAATCTTTGTGACAAAGCAATGATTTCTTGTTTATTAAAGAAAAGCAGGTAGGGGATTGGTATAGCATGTCTCTGGATGCACATTCATAGTTATAAAACTAGTGCTTTTAAGTAGTATTAAGCTTAAAAGTGAACTATATTTTGATTTCCACAACAGTTCTTATAAAAGAGAGGCAAGAGAGTCAAATGGAAGGTGATGTGCTGTTAAAACAGAGGTTGGAGTGCTGTAGCCATAAGACAAGTAACACAGGCAGCCTGTGGAAGCCAGAAAAAAGCAAGGGGTCTCCACCACTTCTGCCAAGATCTTGTCACTTGTCCTGTAAAACTCATTTCAAATCAATAACTTCTGAGCTGCGCTATAATAAATCCTTGTTGTTTTAAGCCTTTTAATGTGAGATAATTTGTTACAAAAAAGAATAGGAGTGTAGACACACATCCCCTTCTATAAAAATAATAGCTTTAGGATTTATAATCAAAACCTGGCCAAATCTAAATTCATGTTTCTCTTAAGATGTTTATATTATGGTATCATTTGCTGGCGATGTAAAAGCATATAAAGAAAAAAATACCTAGTCCAACCTGGGGAATTAGGGATGGGACTTAAGATAATTGATACAGCAGAGGACATCATCCAAGGTAAAAGGGATATGGTAAAGGAATGAGAGGGAGATGCTTCTAGCAGAGGCAAAAAAAGGTACATGTGAACAATTAAAATTTAAAAGCTTAGAGAAAAGCAGAAGTGAAGGAATTCTTCTATGGTCAGTGTCTTTAAGGTAATATAAAAAGTACTGTCAGGCTGAGCTCAGTGGCTCAGTCTGTAATCTCAGCAGTTTGGGAGGCTGAGGTGAGTAGATTGCCTGAGCCCACGGGTTTGAGAGCAACACGGGCAACTGGGTGAGACTTCACCTCTACAGTAAATACAAAATTAGAAATGAAAAAGAAAAAAATCACTGTGATTAAAACTAAATCTTATACAAATAGACTTTTAAATTAATGTATCCTTTGTGATAGCTAATCTGTGGTAGTGCATACCTGTAGTTCCATCTACTTGGAAGACTAAGGTGGATCCCCAGAGCCCAGCAGGTTGATGCTGGGAAGGCCATAAATGTGCCACTGCACTTCAGCCTGGGTGACAGAGTGAGACTCCAACTCAAAAACAAACAATAAAAAAGAAGTATCAGATGAGGCTAGTGAGTTGCACAGAACATAGAGCTGGTAGTGACTTAACCAATCAGATTTCTACCTTTATTGTAGGAGCATTAGGAAGACATTGATGGATTTTATTGAACCAGATTGGAAAAATTTGGACTTATGTTTCAATTAAATGCTTTCATTTTGTGGCTTGCCTGCCTTCCCCAACTCTGTTCAAATATTTCAGTGGTTTTCATTATCCCATAGTAAAAATATCTACAACAAATCTATGACAAGCATCATAAAAATGTTAGAATCTCACCCTATTATCAATTTGCATTTATGTAAATATTATAAGTTATTGTAATGTTTTATGCAATGGAATACCATATTTAAGTGCCTGTATTTCTGGGTACTGAGTAAGCTAAGAAAGTCAGTTGTTCACATCATCTTAATTAATAAAAGTTAGGTAGACTCAATATTTCTTTTTGCCCTTTTGTCCATGCCGAATGCTAATAGAAATGAAAAAGAAAAATCAGTGATTAAAAACAAATCTTATACAAATAGATCTTAAAACTAATGTATCCCTTGTGATAGTCATGGTCTGCATTTTGTCCTCAATTAAGTCAAATCTAAAAGTGAATTAAATTTGCAAATGGATGGAAAAGAAATAATATATAACACTGATTTGATTTTAAATGTTCTTTTTTTTTTGAGTTGGAGTCTCACTCTGTTGCCCAGACTGGAGTGCGGTGGCCGCTCCTGGCCACCGCAGCCTCGACCTGCTTGGCTCCAGCAATCCTTCTGCCTCAGCCTTCCAAGTTGCCAGAATTACAGGCATGCGCCACCATGCCCAGCTGATTTTTTGATTTATTGTAGAGATGAGGTCTCGCTGCCCAGGTGGGTCTCGAACCCACGAGCTCAGGCAATCCACTCACCTCAACCTCCCAAAGGCGTGGGATTACAGGCTGAGCCACTGAGCCCAGTCTGATTTGATATTAAAAACCCAATGATCTTAGCTCTTTAGAAAAATCTGAGAGTAAGAATGAATTGATCTATAAATCTTCTGGTGTCAGTATTTCCAGTATTTCCACACAAAATTGAATCCCTACTAATTTGTTCTTATTTAAGTGGTACTCAGGTTTTATAAAGTTAAGCAGTATGCTCTTATCATATATGACAAAATAGATTTAGATACAGTCTTTTGAAATTATAATGGGCTGACATCTTTTTGTTTGTCAGCATAAATCTTCTCCTAGAAGAAGTGTAATTCAGGCTGAAGCAGTAGGACTCAGTATAAGTTGCTTTTACTGTCAGGATGAGATTTTGTACTCACCAATAACAAAATTTTTCTCTACTTAAAGTATGTTCTAATTCTTTATCACAATAATTACCCTCTGATATAATATTATAATTACTATAATGAAATCAATCAAACTTAAGGCACTAGGCACAGTCTTAGAAATAGAATATCATTTTCTAAGGTTCTTAGAGAGTGAGGTTTTATTTTTAGGTCTTTGATCCATTAAGAGTTGATTTTTAAGTGTATGGTGATAAGTAGGGGTCTTGTTTTAATCTTCTGCATGTGGTCAGCTATCCATCATTTACAGAATAGGTTTTGGCAACCAATTTCTGATCAAAACCACAAGTGCCCATGATAAGAGATAAAATAGACAAGTAAGACCTCATCAAACTGACAAGCTTCTGCAAAGCCAAAGAAACCATCAAGAGAGTGGGGAGACAGTCCACAGACTGGGAAATAAATATTTGCTAAATGTATATCTAATAAGGGCCTAGGATCACAAGGAACGCAAACGTGCTGAAAAGGATAAAACAAACAGCCCCATTACAAAGTAGGCAAAATATATGAATAGGTACTTCTCAAAATAAGACATATGAGCAGCCAACAGGTACATGAAAAAATGCCCAGTCTCACTCATCATCAAAGAAATGCAAACTAAAACTACACTGAGATACCCCTAATTTCAATCAGGATGGTCAAAAAACAACAGATACTAGAGAGGATTCAGGGAAATGGGAACATTTATACACTATTTGTGGGAGTGTAAACTAGTGTAGCCTCTGTGGAAAACCATTTGACAGTTCCTAAAAGATCTAAAATTGACCTTCTATATAACCCCATAATCCTCTTTCTGAGAATATACCTGGAGCAACTCAAATTACGATGAAAAGATACCTGGGACTTCCAGAAAGTTGGCAATGGGGCAGTTTGGTCTATGAGACCCTCCGTGAAAGGAAACACACATAAAGACTCTAGTTCTCCCCCTGGGGCTGCAGCTCCCATTGTTGGCAGCCTGCTCTTCGCTGGGCACTTGACCACTGCCTCAACCACCTCAGCCGCAGTAGCAGCTGCCGATGCCACCGCCACTGCCACCATCTCACCCATAACTGAGGTGACTCACAACTCTGGAACGTGAAACCCCCAAGCATGCTGTACTGAAACTGCCACCACCGCTGCCACTGCCACACCCTACCCTTTGCCCGGATCCAGGCTCATGGAGTTCCTTTCATGCACTGTTAAGCGGCTGCCACTGCCGCTACTGTTGCCTGCTCCCTCCTGTCCTGGGTGAACTCTGATTTCCACACAGCCCAGCTTGCATTGCTGGCAGTCTCAAGCTGTGGCAGAAAAAGATCAGCTGGAGCAGTAAGACCGGCACCACCAGCTCGGGGTCCAAGGTAACAGCATCAAAATGGGAAAGACAGAGGCTCCTTCCCCTTGCTAGACAGAGGCCAGATCTGAGTTGCAGATTTGGCAGGCAGCCCATATCTGAACTACCATCCACAGCAGGCCAGGGGCAACTGACCCTAACTGTGAACAAATCTATCAGCCTGCAAAGACAGCTAGAAATCAGAGCTGAAAGGACATCGGACTTAAAGGAAAAGTCTCAGAGTGTGCTTGGTTCCCGGGTTTTGCCCATTTTGTTTTCTCTCTCTTCTTGCTCTTATGGATAATGTTTGCGTACTTGCTTTGGTTCTGTTAGTTTACTGACTTTACTCTATTCTATTCTACTTTTTTTTTCTCTTTAGACCCCATCTTTCTTTATGGGAATAGCACACAAATAAGGAAGAGAAAAAGGTCAGACTACCTACCAGGGAAGATCAATTAGAATAGCAGCAGATTTATCTACAGAAAACTTTCAGGATAGGAGAGCTAGGAGCCCAATCTTCGAAGTTCTCAAAGATAAACAATTTCAACCATGAATAACCTTCACAGCCAAGCTAAGCTTCATCAGTGAGGGTGAAG
>NW_007237705.1:0-389 GCF_000164805.1 Carlito syrichta | reverse complement strand
ATGTTATGTCACCTAGGGAGCTAGTTAGGTTAGCCTGTTAAGTCAGCTGGCTGGCTAGATAGCTAGCTAGGTAACTAGCTAGTTAAGCCAGATAGTTAAGCCAGCTTGCTAGCTAGGTAGCTAGCTGGTTATGTCAGCTAGTTAAGTCAGCTTGCTAACTAGTTAGGTCAGTGAGTTATGTCACCAGGCTAGCCAGCTTCCTAGCTGAGTAGCTAGATAGTTAAGTCAACTGGCTAGCCAGTTAGCTAGCCAGTTAAGTAACCTAGATAATTCAACTCACTAGACAGCTGGTTTTCTAGCTAGCTAGGTAGTTAACTCAGCTGACAAGACAGTGGGCTATGTAGGTAGCTAGCTAGTTAAGTCAGCTGGCTATCCAGTTAGCTAGCTAG
>NW_007237704.1:0-551 GCF_000164805.1 Carlito syrichta | reverse complement strand
TATTATTTTGTAGAGACAGGGTTTTGCTAAGTGGCCCAGGCTAGTCTCAAACTCATTGCCGTAAGTGATTTTCATGCCTTGCCCTCCCAGAGTGCTGCGATGCCAGGAACCACTATGTCTGGCTGATTTTATTTTATATTTTTATTTTATTTTATTTTACTATTCTATTTTTTTATTTTGTAGAGACAGGATTTTGCTATGAGTCCCAGGCTAGTCTCAAAAACCTGGCCTCAAGTGATCTTCCAGGCCTGCTACCCAATGTCCTGGCTTCCAGGCAGTAACCACTAAGTCTGTCTATTTTAATTTATTTTATTTTATTTTATTTTATTTCATTTCATTTCATTTTACTTTACTGTCCTATTTTTTTTATTTTGTAGAAATGGTTTTGCTATGAGTCCCAGGCTAGTTTCAAACACCTGGCCTCAAGCAACCCTCCCACCTCAGTTTCCCAAAGTCCTGGTATGCTAGGAAGGAACCACTAAGTCTGGCAAATTAATTTATTTTATTTCATTTCATTTCATCTTACTTTTCTTTACTATTTTATTTTTTTA
>NW_007237703.1:0-746 GCF_000164805.1 Carlito syrichta | reverse complement strand
TTAATAAAATGCTAAAGCTAAGTAAAATACAATGCAATGCAATAAAATAAAATACAATATAATAATTAGCCAGTCTCAGTGGTTCCTCACTGTCATTCTAGCACTTTCGGAGGCTGAGGCGGGAGGATTGCTTCCAGGCCAGGGGTGTGAGACTAGCCTGGGACTCATGGCAAAACCCTGTTGCTACACAATAAAAAAATAAAATAGCAAGGCATAGTAAAATAAAATAAAATAAAATAAAATAATTAGCCAGACTTAGTAGTGCCTGCCTGGCATCCCAAAACAGCAGGAGGCCGAGGTGGGAGGATCGCTTTGAGACAGGTGTTGGAGACTAGCCTGGGACTCATGGCAAAACCCTGTCACTACAAAATAAAAAAAATAGAATAGTAAAGTAAAATGAAATGAAATGAAATGAAATGAAATAAAATAAAATAATTAGCCAGACTTAGTGGTTCCAGCTTGAAATTCTTGCATATTGGGGGGCTGAGGTGGGAGGATCACTAGAGGCCAGGAGTTTGAGGCTAGCCTGGACCTCATAGCAAAAGCCAGTCACTACAAAATTAAAAAAGAAAATACTGAAGAAAAATAAAATAAAATAAATAATTAGCCAAACTCAGTGGTTCCTGCATGGCATCCCAGCACTTTGGGAGGCCAAGGCTGGATGATACCTTGAGGTCAAGAGTTTGAAACTAGCCTGGGCCTCATAACAAAACCCTGTCTCTATAAAATAAAAAAAAGTAGTATAG
>NW_007237702.1:0-672 GCF_000164805.1 Carlito syrichta | reverse complement strand
TCCCAGGTTATAGTAAGGCAGTGAGCCTCACGGTGGTACTGGAGAGTCATGTGGTGGATGGGCGCAGTGGATCATGTCTGTTCTGGTAGGTTGAGGTGAGAGGATAGCCTGAGCTCCTGGGTTCGAGACCAGCCCTGGCACATTGATGAGACCTCTTCTCTACAAAAGCCAAAATAATGAACCGAGCTTGTTGATGCAGGCCTTTTGATCTCACCACTTGCGATGCCATGGCTGGAGGATTGCTGGAGCCCAGTCGGTGGAGGCTGAAGGGGTTGAGAGTGGGCCCCAGCGCTATGTCCTGAGTGACAGAGTGGGATTCCGAATCAGAAAAATAATACTAACAACCACCACCACCACAAACAAAAGGCTAGGCTCAGGGGTGCAGTCTAGCATCCTGGCCCTTCAGAGGCCCAGGTGAGTGGACAGCAGGAGCCTGTGGGTTTGACACCATTCTGGGACATGGTGCAAGACCTCATATCGGCCATCAAAAATAAATTCAAAGATTAACTGTGTGTGGTGGCGCAGGCCTGTGGTTTCAACTATTCTGAAGATGGAGGTGAGAAGATCGCTTGAGTGCAGCCAGGGGAGTCCGAGGTGACTGTTAGCGTGGTCCTGTGCTCAAGTCTTACAGATGGGAATTCTACTCCAAATAATAATAATCACCACCACCAC
>NW_007237701.1:0-697 GCF_000164805.1 Carlito syrichta | reverse complement strand
TTCATGATGTTCCCGATTCCATACACAAATGGATGCTTTATTTAATTCCTTTTTCTTTTTTCTTTGAGTGGGAGTCTCACTCCGTTGTCCAGGCTGGAAGGCGGTGGCTTACTTCTGGCCACCACAGCCTTGTCCCACCAGACTCCCACGAGTCTTGCCCTGGCCATCCAACAGCTGGAACAACAGGCATATGCCACCATGCCCAGCTCCTTTGGGATGGAGGGTAGAGACGAGTCTCGCCGAGGTGCCCAGGCATGTCTGGGTCCACAGGCTCGGCCGGCCAGTGGACTCTGCATCAGAAAGTGCTAGGATGACGAGGCTGAGCCCCCATCCCATCCATGATCCTTCGTCAAAAATGAACAAGAAGGCCTGGTGCAGCAGACTATATTTGAAATGCCAGCGTTCTGGGAGGCCGAGGTGGGAGGATGGCTAAAGCCCAGGAGCCTAAGGCCAGCATGGGCCATGCAGGGAGAGCCCATTTCTGCACCCATCCAAACAGGGAGTCTAGGGTCAAGGGTGCCCGTATTCCTGCCACTCTGGAGGCTGAGGCGGGAGAATTGCTGGAACCCATGATTTTGAGGCTGGTGGTGAATGACGGTCATGTCCCTGGGCACCAGCCTGTGCCACAGAGCCAAACACTGTCTCCAAAAACATGAGAATCATACACATATTCTCAACTGCACGTCATATGTTCACA
>NW_007237700.1:0-2377 GCF_000164805.1 Carlito syrichta | reverse complement strand
TCCAGCTAGCTAGCTAAGTCAGTTAGCAAAATCAGCTAGCTCACTTGTGAGATAAACTATTTAAGTCAGCTACTTAAGTCTGCTTCTGAATAGTTAGCTAAATTAATAAAGTCAGATAGTAATACAGCTAGTTAAATAGTTAGCTAAGTCTTTAATTCACATAATTAAGTTTACTAGCTAACTAGTTAATTCTGCAAGATAAGTCAGCTAGCTAAGTCAGTTTTCTAATTTTGTCAGTTGGTTGAGACAGCTAGCTAGCAAGTTAACTAACTGGTTGTTAGTCAGTTGAGTCAGGTAGTTAGCTAGTTAATTAATGTATTAAGTCAGCTGGTTCAGTCAGTTAGTTAGCAAGTTAGGAAACGGGTTGAGTCAGCTGGTTGAGTAGGCTAGTTGGCTAGTTAGCTAATGGGTTAAGTCAGCCGGATGAGTCAGCTAGCTACGTAGCTAGCTAACGATTTGAGTTAGCTGGTTATGTCAGGTAGCTAGCTCATTAGCTAACGAGTTAAGAAAGATAATTAAGTCACCTAGCTAGCACGTTAGATGAGTAAGCTAGCTAGTAATCTAGATGATTAAGTCAGCTACCTAGCTAGGTATCTAACTAAGTCAGCTGGCTAGCTAGGTAGCTAGCTAGTTAGCTAACTATTTAAGTCAGCTGGTTAAGTCAGCTGGCTGGCCAGCTGGCTAGTTAGGTAGCGAGCTAGTTAAGTCAGTTGACTCTAACCAACTGGTACCTGGTTAATTCAGCCAATTAAGAGAGCTGACAAGTCAACTGACAAGGTAGGTAGCTAGCTAGTTAGTCAGCTAGATAGCTTCCTGGCTAGCTAGTGAGGTCAGTGAGTTAAGTCAACTGGCTAGCCAACTGTCTAGCTGGTTAAGTCAGCTAGATTAGTCAGCTGTCTAGCCAGCTGGTTAGATAGGTAGATAGCTAGATAAGTCCGCATGCCAGCCAGCAGGCTAGCAGTTCAAGTTAGGTAGTTAAGTAAGCTGGTTAGCTTGCTGGCGAGGTAGGTAGCTAGCTAGTTAAATGAGCTGGCTATCCAGCTTGCTAGCTTATGCGAGCTAGGTAATTCAACTGGCTAGCAAGTTGGCTAGATAGAGAGCCAGCTAGTCACCTGGCTAGGGAGCTATCTGTTTAAGTCACCAGCTGGCCACCAGCTAGTTAGCTAGTTAAGACAGTTCATTAAGTCAGTGACTATCCAGCTGGTTAGTTAATGAAAATGCTAGTCAAGTCAGATGGCTATCCCTCTGGCTAGGTAGTTATTTCATCTAGTTAAATCAGCTGGCTTGCTAGGAAGCTGGCTATATAAGTCAGCTAGTTATGTCAGGTAGCTAGTTAAGTCAGCTGGTTAAGTCAGCTGGCTAGCTAGATAATTAGCTACGTAGCTAGCTAGTTGATCAGGTAGTTAAGCCAGCTGGCTAGCTAGGTAGCTAGCTGATTAATTCAGCTAGTTAAGTCAGCTTGCTAGCTAATTGCATCAGTGATTTAATTCAGCTTGCTAGCCAGCTGCCTAGCTGTGTAGCTAGATGACTCATCAACTAGCTAGTCAGCAAGCTAGTTAAGTAACCTTGTTAAGTCAACTCACTAACAAGCTAGGTAGCAAAGTAGTTAAGTCAGCTGGCAAGACAGCAGGCTTTGTAGGTAGCTAGCTAGTTAATTCAGCTGGCTATCCAGCTGACTAGCTAGGTAGCTAGGCATTTAAGTCAGCCTGCTAGACAGCTGGCTGCCTGATTAAGTCAACTAGTTAAGTCAGCTGGCTAGCCAGCTGGCTGGCTAGCTAGTAAGCTAGTTTTGTCAACTGGCTAACCACCTGGCTAGCTAGTTAAGTCAGCTAGATAATTCAGCTGGCTACCCAGCTGGCTGGCTAGGTAGCTAGCTAGTTAAGTCAGCTGGCTTATTAGCTGGCTGGTTGAATTAATAAGTTTGGTATGTAGCTATCCATCTGTCTATCCTACTGACTTAACTAGTTGAATTAACCAGATAGAAAGTTGGCACAACTGCCTGACTTAACTAGTTAGCCAGCTGACTAACCAGCTGGCTTAACCAGCTCTCTACCTAGCTAGCTAGCTTGCTAGTCAGCATACATAACTATCTGACTTAATTAACTAGCCAGCTGGCTAGCCAAGTGACTTAAAAATCTCACTATCTAGCTAGCCAACTGGCTAGACAGCTGACTTACTTAGCTGACTTAAGTAGCTGGATTGTGCTAGACAGCTGATTTAACTACTTTGCTATATAGCTAGCCAGCTGGCTAGCTAGCTGACTTTAATAAATAACTTAACTAGCTAGCCAGCTGACTCAACAGCTGACTTAAGTACCAGACCACCTACCTAGCCAGCTTGATATCCAGCTGTCTTAACTAGGTTACTTAATTATCTA
>NW_007237699.1:0-872 GCF_000164805.1 Carlito syrichta | reverse complement strand
GTTATTTAGATAAAAAAGCTAGTAAATTCAGATAGTTATCCATCAGGCTAGCCAGTTATTTCAGCTAATTAAGTCAGCTGGCTACCTAGGAAGCTAGCTATATAAGTCAGCTAGTTATGACAGCCAGCTAGCTAGTTAACTGAGC
This sequence comes from Carlito syrichta, assembly GCF_000164805.1. Classification (NCBI taxonomy): domain Eukaryota; kingdom Metazoa; phylum Chordata; class Mammalia; order Primates; family Tarsiidae; genus Carlito; species Carlito syrichta. Next base: position 727 of record NW_007237699.1, on the reverse strand, counting down.
TAGTTAAGTCATCTGGCTAGCTAGATAGCTAACTAGGTAGCTAGCTAGTTAAGCCAGCTAGTTAAGACAGCTGGTTAGCTAGGGAGCTAGCTGTTTAATTCAGCCCGTTAAGTCAGCTTTCTAGCTAGTTAAGTCAGCAAGATAAGTCAGCAGGCTAGACGGCTGCCTAGCTAGGTAGCTAGCTATTTAATCAGCTGGCTAGCCAGTTAGCTAGCTAGTTAAGTAACCTAGTTAAGTCAGCTCACTAGCCAGCTGGTTAGGTAGGTAGCTAGGTAGTTAAGTCAGTTGGCAAGCCAGTGGGCTACATAGTTAGATAGCTAGTTAACTCAGCTGGCTATCCATCTGTCTAGATAGGTAGATAGGCAATTAGGTCAGCTTGCTAGCCAGCTGGCTAGCTACATAAGTCACCTAGTTAAGTCAGCTGGCTAGACAGCTGGATAGTTAGGTAACTAGATAGTTAAGTCAGCTCTCTAACCTGCTGCCTAGATAAGTAAGTAACCTAGTTAAGGCAGCTGGATATCAAGCTGGTTAGGTAGGTGGTTTTCTACTTAAGTCAGCTGTTGAGTCAGCTGGCTAGCTAGTTAAGTCATTTATTAAAGTCAGCTAGCTACCCAGCTGGGTAGCTATTTAGCAAACTAGTTAAATCAGCTGTCTAGCACAATCCAGTTACTTAAGTCAGCTAAGTAAGTCAGCTGTCTAGCCAGTTGGCTAGCTAGATAGTGAGATT
>NW_007237698.1:0-328 GCF_000164805.1 Carlito syrichta | reverse complement strand
ATTCTATTCCATTCCTCTCCATTGCATTGAACTGCACTCCATTGCATTCCACTCCATTCCTCTCCATTCACTTCCTCTCCATTGAATTCGTCTCCATTCCATTCCTCTCCTTTCCATTCCAGTGAATTCAGGTCCCCTCCATTTCTTTCCATTTCATTATATTTCATTCCATTGCTCTCCATTCCATTCCATGCCATTCCACTCAATTCCATTCCTTTCATTGCCATCCCACTCCTTTCCATTCCATTCCATTCCCTTCCATTCCTCCCCATTCAATTTAATTCCATTACACTCCATTCCATTCCTCTCTATTCCATACTTCACCATT
>NW_007237697.1:0-1386 GCF_000164805.1 Carlito syrichta | reverse complement strand
TGAGCTCACACACATCTTTGCTGTGTGGCATGAGTGTGGAGGGGGGAGGCCAGCCTTCTGGGGCATATAGCCAAAGGCACGGGAAGGACATGCCCGGTGGCCATCTTTGAACCCTCCCATGAGCAACAGGCAGGAAAGTGCCTTTTCCTCTCCCATCCCTGATGTTGACGCCTCGCACTGGCTGTCAAAGGTGGTTGTGGTGGTAGTGATAGTGATTATTATTATTTAGAGTAGGAATCCCCCTCTGTCTCCCAGACCAGGGGGCAGGAGCACTCTCATAGCCACTGCGGGCTCCACCTTCCATGCTCATGCTATCCTCCCACCTCGGATCCTTGAGTGGCTAGAATCACAGACCTATGCCAGGTTACTCTTTGGGTTTATAATTGATGGCTGAGACAAGGTCTTGCCCCTTTTCCCATGCTGATGTCGAATCTGAAGGCTTGGTAGTCCAATCGCCTGTGTCTCTGTAGGGCCAGGATGCTAGGCTGAGACTCTGAATCTGGCCTGTGTTTGTGGTGGTGGTTGGTATTATTTTTCTCAGATGGAGTCCCGCTCTGTCTCCCAGGCCAGATTGCAGGGGCCTGCTCTCTGCCACCATGGCCTCAACCAGAGGGGCACTGGCAATCGTTCCCCCATGGCCTCCCTAGTGGCAGTTATGACAGGCATGCACTACAATGCTCGGCTCATCTTTTTGTCTTCTTGTAGAGACCAAGTCTCTACAAGTTTTCCGTGCTGGTCTCAAACCTGGACATCAGGTCTTCCACTCGCCTCAGCCTCCCAGAGTGTTGGGATGAGGCCATGAGCACGCATGCTTGGTCTAAACACCTTTCTTGGGGCCCCCAACTAGGCCCACTCCCTTTCAACAACCCAGGAGACTGAAGAGATCGATCGGCGTCACCCACCAAGCCTTCCCATGGGAGAACCCCTGGTGCAGGTGTGTGTCTCCACATGGGCACCACCATTCCACGGGACTTGTTCCCTAGGGTTAGTCCCCTCCCACCTCCCAGGGGCCACCACAGGGAAAGGGAGGGCCTGACTCTCAAATCTATGAGGGACAGGTATGGCTGGGTGACTCACACCTGTCTCCTTGGCTTTTGGGGAGGCCAAGACAGGAAGATGGCTGGAACCTGGGAACTTGAGACCAGGCTGGACACGATAGCAATCCCCCAACTCAAACCCAGGCAAAACCCAGAAAACTTTCGTTGAGGGCAGTCCTTGGCAGTAGAATCGCCTCTGGCTCAGAGTTCATAACAATGCAGGAAGACAAGGATTTGGACCAAATGGAAAGCCTGTGACTGCAGCAGTTTGAGATGCCCACCCTGAGAGGATGGCCCAAGTTTTGTGTTTTGAGAGCACCCTGAGCAACCTAGTGAGGAAAGAAATGAA
>NW_007237696.1:0-2895 GCF_000164805.1 Carlito syrichta | reverse complement strand
TTGTTAGCTGCCTTAACAAGTTGGCCAATTAGACGGCCGACTAGTTAGCTGGGTCAAATAATTGACTGAAGTGTTGGCCCACTAGTTAGCTCAGTTAACTAGTTGGCATGCTGGTTTGCTGAACAAACAATTTGGCCTATTAGTTGACCAACTATGTAGCTGGTGTAACTAGTAGGCTTACTAGTTAGCTGAGCTAATTTATCAGTTGACAAGTTAGCTGACTATTCAGCCAATTGGTTAGCTCACTTAAGTATTTGGCTGGCTATTAGACTGACCAGTTAGCTGACTTAACTAGTCGGCCTGCGTGTGAGCCCACAGGAGAACTGACTTAATAAGTTGGCTGGTGATTTAGCCGAATTTTCAGCTGACATAACTAGTCAGCCAGTGAGTAAGCCAACTTGTCAGCTGACTGAACAAGTTGGCCAGCAAGTGAGTCGACCTGTCAGCTGACTTAACTAATCAGCCAGCAAGTGAGCTGACTGATCAGCTGAATTTAGTCAGCTGGCAAGTGAGCCATCAGTTCAGAAGACTTAACTAGTCAACCGACTATTGAGCGAAATGGCGAGCCGAGTTAACTATTCAGCCTGCCAGTAAGCTGATGGGTGAGCCGCCTTAACTATTCAACCAGTGAGCGAGCCAACCAGTGAGCTGACTTAACTAGTTGGCTGGTGAGGAAGCTGACTAATTAGTTGACCTGTTGGCCTGCAGGCAAGCCGACAAGTTAGTTGACCGGTCGGCTGGTGAATGAGATGTCTAGTGTACTGAACAGTTGGCAGGTGAGTGAGCCGACTAGGTGCTGAACTGATGAAAGTGAGTGATCTCACTAGTTAGCTGACCAGCTAGCTGAGTTCCTAGCCAACTAGTTAACTAACAATTAACTGATTTGCTAACCGACTAGCTAGCTGGCTATCAAGCCGACATAAATAGCTAGCAAGCAAGCTACCTAAGTGTCTAATTAGCTGACTCAATTAGATTGTAAACAGGGTAATTTGCTGGGTAGCTGACTTAACTACCTGCTGAATAGCTAGCTGACATGCTAGCTGACTTAACTAGCTAGCTGACTAGCAACATGACTCGCTAACTGACATAAGTAGGTAGCTAAATAGTTGGCTGATGTGCTAGCTGATATAACTAGCTAACTGGCTACATAACTGACTTAAGTATCTGACTAGCTGTTTGGCTGGCTAGGTGGCTAGACAACTGACTTAACTAACTAACTACCTGGTTGGCTAGATGGCTAGCCAGCTGTTTTAATTAGCTAGCTCCCTAGCAGGAAAGTTGGCTAGACAGTCAGATTGCTAGCTACCAGACTGATCAACTTGATAGCTAGGAGCTTTAATAAACAGCCAGATTGCTTGACAGTCAGATTGCCATCCAGTTTAACAAGTCAGCCATTCTGCTGGTCAGCTGGTTAGCCAGTCGGCTTAACTAGCTGGACACCTACCTGACCAGCCTGCTAACCAGCCAGTTTATCTTGCCAGCCACCTGGCTAGCCAACTGGCTATCGAGCTGACTTAACTAAATGACGTAACTAGATAGACATACAGCTAGTCAGCCGGCTTAACTAGCTAGCAACCTAGCTAGCCACATGGATAACCACTTGAATTAGCTAGTAGAATTAGCGAGGTAGACAGCTGGCTAGCCAGCTAACTCAACTAGGTGACTGAATTCGTTAGCCAGCAGGCTAGCCAGCTGATTTAACTAGCTTACATCACTAGCTAACCAGGTGGCTAGCCAGCTGACTTAACTAGTTAGTTACATACATATCCTGCACGCTTGCCAGCAGACTTAACTATCCAGATAACTAGGTATCCAGCTGCCTAACGAGTTGACTTAACTAGGTGACCTAACTAGCTAGCCAGCTGGTTAGCCAGCTTACTTAATTAGCTGACTTAGCTACCTAGCCAGCTGACATAACTAGCTGACTTAACTAGCTAGCCACCTAGCTAGCCAGCTGAATTTACTAGCTGAAATAATTAGCTAGATACCTAGCTAGCTAACTATCTAGCTGGCTGTCTTGTCTGTCTTAACTGGTCAACTAGCTGACATAACTAGCTTAATTAACTAGCTAGTTACCTACCTAGCTAGCTGAATTAACTAACTGAAATAACTATCTAGACAACTGTCTGGCAATCAGACTTAACTAGCTTTTTAAATAGCTAGCAAGCTGGCCAACCAACTGACTTATGGAGGTGACTTAACTATGTAGCCAACTGCTTAGCCAGCTGACTTAACTAGTTGATTAAAGAGCTAGTCCACCTACATGACCAGCCTGCTAACCAGTCACCTATATAGCTGTCTTAACTAGCTGACTTAACTAGATAGGCATCCGACTAGCCAGCCAGCTTAACTGGCTAGACACCTAGCTAGCCAGTTGGCTAGCCAGCTCACTTAACTTGCTGACTTAACTAGCTAACCAGCCGGTTAGCCAGCAGACTTAATTAGTTAGCTACCTACATAGCCAGGTTGCTAGTCAGCTGACTTAACTAGCTGACTTAACCAGCTAACCTGCAGGCTAGCCAGCTGACTTAACTAGCTAGCTACCGAGCTACCCAGATGGCTAGCCACTAGAATTAACTAGCTGACTTAACCAGCTAACCAACTGGATAACCAGCTTACTCAACTATGTGACTTAACTTAATAGCCAGCTGGCTAGCCAACTGAATTAACTAGCTGACATCAGTAGATAGCAAGCTGGCTAGCCAGCTGACTTAATTACTTAGCTACCTATGTATCCCGCTGGTTTGCCAGCTGGCTTAAGTACCTAGCTACCTAGATATCAAACTGACATGTGAGCTGACTTAACTAGGTGAGTTAACCAGACACCCAGCTGGCTAGCTAGGTGGCTAAACTAGTTGACTACACAGCTAGGTAGCTGACTAGCTAGCTGACTTA
>NW_007237695.1:0-1529 GCF_000164805.1 Carlito syrichta | reverse complement strand
CTGTTGTTCTTTTTTATTTTTCTTCTGTGTTCAGTACTTTCTTAAGTGTTTCTTGTAGAGGTGGTCTGGTGGCAGCGTAGGTTCTTAGGGATTGGATGTCTGGAAAAGATTTCAATTCTCCCTCACTAATGAAGCTTAGTTTGGCTGGGTAGGTTATTCTTGGTTGAAATTGTATCTCTTTTAGAACTTTGAAGATAGGGCTCCAGGCTCTTCTAGCCTGAAGGGTTTCTGTGGATAAATCTGCTGATATTCTAATTGGTTTTCCCTGGTAGGTAGTCTGGCCTTTTTCTCTTGCTGCCTTTAGGATTTTTCCTTTCATAACTACTTTGTTTAGGTGAATTATTATGTGTCGGGAGTTGGTCTTCTCGTTTGTTGTCTTGCAGGGGTTCTCTGAATCTCTTGTGTTTGAATTTTTTCATCCTTAATGAGATGAGGGAAGTTTTCTTGAATGATTTCATGAAATGTTTGTTCCAGCGTGGCTTCTGTTTCTCTTTCTGCCTCAGGAAGCCCAATTATTCTTAGGTTTGGTCTCTTGAAGTGATCGTTCATCTCTTGCAGGTTTTGTTCTGTCTTTTTGAGCTTCTTTTCTATGCTTTTGACAGTTTGGGTTAGTTCTGTTTGGTCTTCGAGCTCTGAGATTCTTTCTTCGGCTTGGCTGATTCTGCTTTCCATGCTTATTAGTCTATTGTTCATTTCCATCACAGTATTCTTTACTGCTGTCATTTCTGACAACAGCTCCATCCTATGTTTCTCTTGTCTCTCCTCAATTTTTTTAATTCTCTCCATTAATGTCTTGATGTCTGGGTTTGTTGCATGTAGCCAGTCATTCTGGGGACTCTTCATTGTCTGTGTTCCAGAATCTGTTTTCTCATTGTCTGATCTCCCAGGGGTCTGTGTAAGACCTATATTCTTCTTTTGGTTTTTCTTCATTTGTGCGGTTTTTCCCCCCTCCTTACTTTTTCCTTCCCTCCACGTCACCGTCTTCTTTAATTCTGTTATTCAGGGGTAAAGGGATTGGTTTTACTTCTGTTTGTTCAATCTCCTATTCTTTATGTACGTCCTCTTACTTTGTTCAATTCTGAAGTTGCACTGTAGGTTGGAGGTGGTCCTTTTTGCAGTTTTGAGATGTACTTAAGGGGAGAGCTGTGATTCAAAATCTGTCTGCAGGTCCTGGTATTCGCTGACAGGCGTGTGGATAATGTGGAACCCACTTCCCACTGCCCTGGAATCTTTCCAGGGCAGTGGGGCTGTAGGTTTACTCCCTGAAATAAAATGTGGTTAGCAGAGGGGAAAGAATGGAGCAGATAGTGGGTTGAAAAGGGGAGTGGAGAGATAGAGGAGTAAAGGGGGAAACAAACGAGTGTGCCAACAAATAGAGAGAGAGGCCTATACTGAAACAGATAAAAACAATAGACCACCGCTACAGTCGATCCAACTCTCATACAAACAAAAATAAAACATATAGTGATGCTAGCATACCAGCTATCCAACCATCTTATTAGTGTGCTGTTCCTCTATACAAAGACCTG
>NW_007237694.1:0-519 GCF_000164805.1 Carlito syrichta | reverse complement strand
CGCCTTTTATCATTATGTAGTGGCCTTCTGTATCTTTCTTGATTTTTAATAGTTTGAAGGGTATTTTGTCTGAAATTAAGATGGCTACTCCTGCTTTCTTTTGTATTACGTTCGCCTGGAAGTTTGTTTCCCATCCTCTTACTTTGAGTCTGTGGATGTCCTTTCTAGTGAGGTGAGTCTCTTGAAGGCAATAGATTGTTGCCTGATGATATTTTATCCATTTTGCCAATCTATGTCTTTTCAGTGGTGCATTTAGTCCGTTCACATTTAGGCTAATAATTGAAATGCAAGAGTTGATCCCTGTCATAAGGTTCTTACAGAGTTGTTTCTGTTTATTTGTTGTCTTTCTTTGGGTTTTGGAGTTGGTTCATGTGTGTTTTAATCTTTTGTCTGTACTCTTGTGAAGAATGCTGTTGTTCTTTTTTCTTTTTCTTCTGTTCAGTACTTTCTTAAGTGTTTCTTGTAGAGGTGGTCTGGTGGCGGCGTAGGTTCTTAGGGATTGGATGTCTGGAAAAGATT
>NW_007237693.1:0-707 GCF_000164805.1 Carlito syrichta | reverse complement strand
GATGTGACTCATCTTTGTGTTTCTCATTATGCTTATTTGGGTTTTTTCTCATTTTTTCTTGGTCAGTCTAGCTAGGGGACCATCAATCTTGCTTACCCTTTCAAAGAACCAGCTTTTTGTTTCACTGATTTTTTGTATTATCTTTTTGTCTTCTATGTCCTGGATTTGGGTTTTTATTTTGGTGATCTGGATTCTTCTGCTGAAATTAGGGTTTTTGTGGTCTTGCTTTTCCAGCTTCTTTAGGTGGCTTGTTAGGTTGTCAATTTCTGTTCCTTCCATTTTCCTCATGTGTGTTTGTAGGGATATAAATTCCCCTCTTATTACAGCTTTTAAGGCATCCCAGAGATTTTGGTAAGATGTTTCTTTATTTTCATTTGTTTCCAGGTAACTTTTGATCCCTGTTTTGATTTCGTCATTGAACCAGGAGTTGTTTAGCATCATACTGTTTAGTGTCCATGTCTTTGTGGGTTTTGGGGGGACTTTGTTGGTGTCAATGTTTATTTTTATTCCACTGTGGTCCGAGAAGGTGTTTGGTAGAATTTCGGTCCTTTTAAATTTGCTTATGCTTGATTTATGGCCAAGTATGTGGTCGATCTTAGAATATGTTCCATGTGGTGATGAGTAGAATATGTATTCTGTGGTCTTTTGATGGAGTGTTCTGTAGGTATCAATTAAGTCCATTTGGTCCAAAGTCACATTGAGGTTCG
>NW_007237692.1:0-790 GCF_000164805.1 Carlito syrichta | reverse complement strand
GCTCTAGCAACTACAGGCCATTGGTGAACAGCTCATTGGGGAAACCTGTTGGAAGCACCTGACACAGGACCCTACCTCTGACTCAGAGGGGATGATGCCTGCGCTGACTGTGACTTATGCGTGACGTGAGGCCACAGGGCCACTGACACAGGACACCGGGTTCATTCAACCGAGGGGAACTGAGGTCTAGGCTCCGGGAACATAGGGACAGGTGATGAGGACCCACGTCCTGGAAGAGGAGGATGTGAGCAGGGTGTCATGTCAAGCCGCAGCCCGAGAAAGACACTCCCTGTGTGTTCCAGGTGGATGAATAGGCGTTTCTCAGGCTAAAAGTGGGTGCAGATGGGGAAGAAAGCCCAGGCAGTGGCCAGAGCGTGAGCCTCCAGTCCCGCGGGGAAGGTCTATAGGGCAGGGTGGAGACAGGCATGAGGGGCTGGCCCTGGAGCCGGACGCGTCTCCTGCCAGTGCTCCTTTATTCCATTAACGAGCGTGGCAAAGAGTCCGAAGTGCCGCTTGTGAATCTCCCACCTGGTACGGAGCGACAGAGCTCGGACTCTCTTCCTGTTGTCGTCCTATCGGCAGCCCATGGAGATAGAGCAGGGCAGGACCACTGCCCCCCCACCTTTTTTTTTTTTTACTACTTATGGGAATTGTCAGCATCTTATTTTATTGTTAATGTAAGCATTTGATGCCAAAGGAATGAAGGAAACTTTACAAATTCTGAATTTTTCTAAGTTCATTAAATTCCATTTTAATTACACGGTTTTATACCACACTAGTTCAATGAATT
>NW_007237691.1:0-1011 GCF_000164805.1 Carlito syrichta | reverse complement strand
CTCTTCACCTTTGTCAAAAAAGTATCTTCAGTGTTTACTCAGTCAGAGGGGAGATAGCCAGAGAAAAGCTAGGCAGACAGACAGGGAGGGGCCCCAGGAACAAAGCAGCAAACTGCCCCCAGGCCTCTTAGACTGATACACTACCAATGTAAGCAAGTTCCCTCCAAGCCCCACTGGCTGGGGCGAGAAAACACTCACTGCTGGGATTGGAAAACAAACCAATTAGTTCACAGCTAAGGGCCCCTTTTCCTCCCTGTAGCCTGGACACATTTTCATGCTAGCTACTACAATTCATTGTTTAAAAGGGGAAAACAGGACCTGCTGGGAGGTGTTAACTTTTTCAAGTGCCCCTGCATTTTCAAGACGGCAGCCCATCAAGCAGCAGCCTTAGCACCCCGGGAGAATGAGAAATGCGTTCCCAGGCCCTGCCCTGCCATGCAAGAGGCTGTGCTCTAGCAACTGCAGGCCGTTGGTGAACAGCCTCATTGGGGAACCCTGTTGGAAGCACCCTGACACAGGACCCTACCTCTGACTCAGAGGGGATGATGCCTGCGCTGACTGTGACTTGTGCGTGACGTGAGGCCACAGGGCCACTGACGCGGGACACCGGGTTCATTCAACCGAGGGGAACTGAGGTCTAGGCTCCGGGAACATAGGGACAGGTGATGAGGACCCATGTCCTGGAAGAGGAGGATGTGAGCAGGGTGTCATGTCAAGCCGCAGCCCGAGAAAGACACTCCCTGTGTGTTCCAGGTGGATGAATAGGCGTTTCTCAGGCTAAAAGTGGGTGCAGATGGGGAAGAAAGCCCAGGCAGTGGCCAGAGCGTGAGCCTCCAGTCCCGCGGGGAAGGTCTGTAGGGCAGGGTGGAGACAGGCATGAGGGGCTGGCCCTGGAGCCGGACGCGTCTCCTGCCAGTGCTCCTTTATTCCATTAACGAGCGTGGCAAGGAGTCCGAAGTGCCGCCTGTGATCTCCCACCTGGTACGGAGCGACAGAGCTCGGACTCTCTTC
>NW_007237690.1:0-870 GCF_000164805.1 Carlito syrichta | reverse complement strand
TTACAGGAGACCCACTGTTTTTTGTTCCTGTGTGTGTGTGTGTGTGTGTGTGTGTGTTGTTGTTGTTCTGTTTTTGTTTTTGGTAGAAACCTACTCATGCTATGTTGCCCCAGGCTGGTCTTGAACTCTCAGCCTCATCAATCCTCTCATGTCAGCCTCCAGAGCAGGTAGGTTTACAGGCATGAGCCACCTCGCCCAGTGGGAAGCCTCTATTTTGGACTGGGCTCCTGTACAAGGCCCTAACAGACCAAACCATATCAAGACAGAGTCACTCGTGTTAAATGCTACATAATTAAACTGAAGCTTCAAGGAAACAGGTAAATTTCAAAACAGACAAGATTTTCCTGAAAACAGGAGATTCCAAACTACCTGAATCAGTATAATAAAGATATTTCCTCTGCTTTAACCCTTACAAAAAGTCATCTGAAAAAACCCGAACTTTTACAATTAGCTTTTTTCCTATTGTTCTGTCTCTTTGTCCCCACCTTACAAAACACATTATTCTGTGGCTGCCGAGTGGGAACGCTTGTGCTACTTTCTTAGGAAGAGGTATTGCCCAAGTCTGGAATTGCAAATAAAAGTCGAGAAATATCTTTAAACTTAATTTGTCGTCATTTTGCTTTGTGACAGTGGGAAAATAGTGGAAGACCAGGATACAAGAGAACCCATCTGAACTTATCCATCAAGCTTCGTGTCCATAAAAGTGGGCACCAAGCAGTGGGCACCTCTTGATATGATGTAATATGAAGTGCACATCACCTAGGAAGCAGTCTTGATAAAAATAGTGAAGCTGAATCTAATCAGAGGTTTAGATCCAACTTCCAGTTTCAAAGGCATACAGGGGCGGCAGCAACCAGAGGAAGCAATCAG
>NW_007237689.1:0-447 GCF_000164805.1 Carlito syrichta | reverse complement strand
TCACCTTCCCAGAAAGCACAGGATATATCTGTTTGCTTACCGCAAGGGAGTCCATGCTCCAAATCTGTGCCTGGCACCATAAGACACATGCTTCTTGGAGTTCGCAGTCATGGAGAGCGAAGGACAAGGCTTGCTCGTTATTTCCCATTAATGGCCCTTGGGGACATATATCATCTCTCTCCTTGTGGATACTCTTTCCTCAGTGACAACTCAGTTATGGTAAGCACAGAAGGCATAGACCAAGAGCAGAAACATAAATCAAATTGACATAGGTCCAATTCAAAATCATAAATCAGTTTGACAAAATTGAATTTAAAAATGTATGAGCAGGTTGAGATAGACTGTGATCCTTTGAAGTGGTTTAATTGGAAAGGTTTGGGCATGGTACAGCACCTTGGGAAGTTTTTTAGGAAAGGCTAAGAGGTATGTCAAAACCTCACATAAACC
>NW_007237688.1:0-598 GCF_000164805.1 Carlito syrichta | reverse complement strand
TCTTTCCTCAGTGACAACTCAGTTATGGTAAGCACAGAAGGCATAGACCAAGAGCAGAAACATAAATCAAATTGACATAGGTCCAATTCAAAATCATAAATCAGTTTGACAAAATTGAATTTAAAAATGTATGAGCAGGTTGAGATAGACTGTGATCCTTTGAAGTGGTTTAATTGGAAAGGTTTGGGCATGGTACAGCACCTTGGGAAGTTTTTTAGGAAAGGCTAAGAGGTATGTCAAAACCTCACATAAACCTCTAGAAAAAATGTAACCACTATTAAAATAACTCCTCTATTATATTTTTTATTTTTAAAATTGCTCATGGCAGCAGTTATAGTGACTTATTCTTACATTTGGTCTCAGGTATGTACTCAGTATATTAGACATCGTTAATAAATTTTATGAATTTTTATGATTTGTATGAGTTTTATTGTTCACTTAAAAATATTGACCTTTCAGTGTGTCTTTCTTTCATAGGTGTCCTTTTATTTTTTCATATCTTATTTTTACACTTATGTGTAATTATTGTCCAGGCAGAGAAGGTTACCTTTCAAATCAGGTTTTACTATATCAAATCTTTCTATACTCCCTGAATAAA
>NW_007237687.1:0-345 GCF_000164805.1 Carlito syrichta | reverse complement strand
TTGAGCAATCAGACAAGAGAAGGAGATCAGGGGTATTCAAATAGGAATCAAAGTTATCCCTGCAAAGAGGAAGTCTAGTTATCCCTCTTTGCAGACAACATGATTCTATACCTCAAAAACCCAAGGGAATCTGTCCAAAACCTTCTTGCACTTGTAAAGGACTTTGGAAAAGTCTCAGAGTATAAAATACATGTGCAAAAGACAACTGCATTTCTATACGCCAACAAAAAACAAAAAGAAACCTAAATAAAAAACACAATCCCATTCACAATAGCCACACACACAAAAAAAATAAAATAAAAGAAATAAAAGAAATACTTGGCATCTTCCTGAGCAGAGAAGTGA
>NW_007237686.1:9161-11739 GCF_000164805.1 Carlito syrichta | reverse complement strand
CTTGCTTGCTAGTTAAGTCATTGAGTTAAGTCAGCTGGTTAGCCAGCTGCCTAGCTGTGTAGCTACCTAGATGAGTCAACTGGCTAGCCCATTTTATAGCTAGTTAAGCAACCTAGTTAAGTCAGCTCACTAGCCAGCTGGTTAGCTAGGTACCTAGGTAGTTAAGTCAGCTGGCAAACCAGCGGGATACATAGGTGGCTAGCTAGTTAAGTTAGGTGACTACCAGCTGACTGGCTAGGTACATAAGCTGTTAAGCCAGCCTCCTAGTCAGCAGGCTAGTTAGTTACGTCACCTAGTTTAGTCAGGTGACTAGACCGCTGGCTACGTAGGTAACTAAGTAGTTAAGTTAGCTGTCGAATCCACTGGCTAGCTAGTTAAGTCACCTAGGTAAGTCAGCTGGCTAGCCAGCTGGCAAGCTAGTAAAGCCAGCTGACTAGATAGTTAAAAAGCTGGTTACATCAGATGTGTAGCCAGCTGCCTCACTAGTTATTTCAACTAGTTAAGTCAGCTGGATATCTAGTTAGCTAGCTAGTTATGTCAGCTGTCTAGGCAGCTGGCTAGCGACTTAAGTCACCTAGATAAGTAAACTGAGAAAGCAGCTGGCTAGCTAGGTAGCTTGCTAGTTAAGTCTGCTGGCTAGACAACTGTCTAGCTAGATAAGTCATGTAGTTAAGCTGGATAGACAGCTGGCTAGCTATGTAGCATGCTATTTAATTCAACTTGCTAGGAAGCAGGCCAGATAGTTAAGAGAGCTAGTTTAGTCAGCTGACCAGCAAACTTGCTGACTATGTTTTCACATATTTAAGTCTTGTCTACCCAACTGGCTAGCTAATTATGTCACCTAGTTAAGTCAGCTGCATATCCAGATGGCTAAAGAGGTACAGAACTAGTTAAGTCAGCTGCCTAGCCGTCTGGACATCTATTTAAATCAGCTAGTTTAGTCATCTGGCTGTCCAGCTGCCCTGCTCGTTAATCAACTAGTTAAGTCAGCTGGCTAACCAGATGGCTAGCTATTTAAATCAGTTTTTTACGTCAGTTGGCTAGCCAGCTCACTAGCTAGTTAAAAAGCTAGTTGAGTCAGAAGGCTAGAAAGCTGTGTTGTTAGCTATTTCAGCTAGTAAAGTGAACTGATTAGCTAGGTAAAAGCCAGTTAAGTCACCTAGTTATGTCAGCTAGCCAGCTATTTAATCAGGTAGTTAAGTGGGCTAGCTAGCTAGAAAGCAAGCTATGTAGCTAGCTAGTTATTTCAGTTAGTAAGGTTAGCTGACTAGTTGGGTAGCTAGCTAGTTAAGTCAGCTGGCTAGTTAGTTACATCAGCTAGTTAAGTCAGCTGGCTAGCCAGCTGCATTGCTGTGTTGCTAGCTTGTTAATTCAGATGGCTAGCCAGCTGGCTACCTAGTTAAGTCACCTAGTTATGGCAGCTAGCTAGTCAGCTGGTTAGCTAGTTAGCTAGGTAGTTAAGTCAGTTGGCAATTCAGCAGGATACATAAGTATCTAGCTATTTTAGTCAGCTTGTTAGCCACCTGGCTAGCTAGAGTTGTCAGCTAGTTAAGTCAGCTGACTAGCCAGCTGGCTATCTAGTTATGTCAGTTAGCTGAGTCAGCTGGCTGGTCAGCAGGCTAGCTGATTAATTCAGCTAGTTAATTAATTGGCAAGTCAACTGGCTAGCTGGGTAGCTTGCTAGTTACATCAGCTTCCTAGCCAACTGGATAGCTTGTTAAGTCAAACCGTTAAATCAGCTGGTTAGGCACCTGGCTAGGAAGGTAGCTAGGTAATTAAGTCAGCTGGATAACTGGCTAGTTAGCTAGTTAATTTCAGCGAGTTAAGTGAGCTGGCTAGCCAGCTGGGTAACTAGGTTCTAGCTAGTTAAGCCAGCTGACTAGCAAGATGGCTATATAGTTAAGTCAGCTAGTTATGTCAGCTTGTTAGTCAGCTGGCTAGCTAGGTGCCTGGCAAGTTAAGTTGACTGGTTAGCAGGGTGGTTTGATAGGTGGCCCGCTAGATAAACCAGCTGGCTTACCAGCTGACCAGTAGAGTGGCTGGCTAGTTAAGCCAGCTGGCAATCCAACCGTCCAGTCAGCGGGATGGCTATTTGAGCTGGCTGGCTAGCCAGCTGGTCAGCCCACTAGCTAGCTATCTGGCTGACTGGCCAGATAGCCAGCCAGTATCTAACTAGTTAAGCCAGATTGATAGCTGTGTTCATAACCAGTTAACTAGCTAGTTAAGTCAGCTGGCTGGACAGCTATCCAGTCCAGTTGCCAGTCAGCTAGTTAAGTTAACTAGCTAGCCAGCTAACTTGTTAAGTAAGCTAGCAAGTCAGCTAGCCATTCAGCTAGCTATTGAAGTCAACTAGCTAGTCAGCTTGCTAGTCCACTAGCTAGTTAAGTCAATTAGCTAGTCAGCTAGCTAGTCAAATAGATATTTAAGTCATTTACCCAGCTAACAAGTCAGATAACTAGCTAGTTAAGTCAACAAGCTAGAGAGTCAGATAGCTTGTTAGCTAGCTAGTTATGTCAGCTAGATAGCCAGCTAACTAGTCAGCTAGCTAGTAAAGTCAGCTAGAATATCAGCTAGTTAC
>NW_007237686.1:8665-9141 GCF_000164805.1 Carlito syrichta | reverse complement strand
TAGTTGAGTCAGCTGGCTTGTCAGGAGGCTAGCTGGTTAATTCAGCTAGTTAGTTAATTGGCAAGTCAACTGGCTAGCTGGGTAGCTCGCTAGTTACATCAGCTGCCTAGCCAACTGGATAGCTTGTTAAGTCAAGCCGTTAAATCAGCTGGTTAGGCACCTGGCTAGGAAGGTAGCTAGGTAATTAAGTCAGCTGGCTAACCGGCTAGTTAGCTAGTTAATTCAGCGAGCTAAGTGAGCTGGCTACCCAGCTGGATAACTAGGTTTCTAGATAGTTAAGCCAGCTGGCTAGCAGGATGGCTATATAGTTAAGTCAGCTAGTTATGTCAGTTTGTTAGTCAGCTGGCTAGCTAGGTGCCTGGCAAGTTAAGCTGACTAGTTAACAGGGTGGTTTGATAGGTGGCCCGCTAGATAAGCCAGCTGGCTTACCAGCTGACCAGTAGAGTGGCTGGCTAGTTAAGCCAGCTGGCAATCCA
>NW_007237686.1:3117-8333 GCF_000164805.1 Carlito syrichta | reverse complement strand
GCTAGCTAGTCAAATAGATATTTAAGTCATTTACCCAGCTAACAAGTAAGATAACTAGCTAGTTAAGTCAACAAGCTAGAGAGTTAGATAGCTTGTTTGCTAGCTAGTTATGTCAGCTAGATAGCCAGCTAGCTAGTCAGCTAGCTAGTAAATTCAGCTAGAATATCAGCTAGTTACTTAGCTAGCTAGTGGGCTAGTACTCAGCTATCTGGTCAGATAACTAGTGGGCTTGCTAACTTTCTATCAGGTCAGCTAATTAGTGTGCTCCCTCGCCTGCACACTGGTCAGCAAACTAGTTGGCTAGCTTGCCTGCCAATAGGTCAAATAAATTGTCAGCTCGCTCACAGGCCAACAGGTCAGCTAAATAGTCGACTTGCTCACCAGCTGACTAGTTAAGTCGTTCACTGGTCGGCTCGCAATTTGGCCGATTAGCTAAGGCAGCTCACATGTCAGGTCACATGCTGGCCAAGTAGTTAAGTCAGCTCACCAGTCGGTTCACTTGCTGGCTGACTAGTTAACACTACTGACTATTTGGCTCACTCACTAGCCAACGAAATTCAGCTGACCAGTCAGCTCACTCACCGGCTGACTAGTTAAATCAGCTCACCAGTCAGCTCACTCACTGGCCGAATAGTTGAGTCAGCTGGCAAGTAGGCTTACTCTCCGGCTGACTAGTTAAGTCAGCTTACCTGTGGGCTCACTCACCTGCCTACTACTTACATAAGCTAACCGGTCAACTGACTAGCCAGCCAACCATTTATGTCAGTTAACCAATCAGCCAACTAGTCGGCCAACTTGTCAGTTGATAAGTTAGGTCAGCTAACTTGTGGGGCGACTAGTTAGGTCAGCTAACTAGTCGACAGCTATTTGGCCAACAAGTTAGGACAGCAAGCTAGCCAGTCAAATAGTAAACCGAGCTAACTTGTGTGCTAACTCATCAGTCAACAAATTAATCAAGTTAATAGTCAGCCAACTAGTTGGCCGACTTGTTAAGCCAGCTAACAAGTCGGCCGAGTAGTCAGCCAATGTGTAAAACCAGATAAGTAGTCAGCCAAATCAACAGACAAGTTGTCACCTACCCAACTCGTTACCCAACTAATTAAGACAGCTAGTTAACTCATTTACCAAATCATTAAAAAATTAGCTAACTCGTTAACCAACTCGTTAAGTCAGTTATCTATCTCATTAGCCAACTATTTAAGTCTGGCTAGCTAAGTCAGCTAGCTAACTAGCTAGTTAGCTAAGTCTAAGTCAGCTAGCCAAGACAGCTAGCTAACTAGTTTGCTAAATATTTAAGTCAGGTACTTAAGTCTGTTAACTAACTAGTTAGGTAATTAGTTAAGTCAACTTGTTATTCAGCTAGTTAAATTGTTAGCTAACTATTTAATTCAAGTAGTTAAGTCGACTAGATAACTAGTTAAGTCAGCCAGTTAAGTCAGCTAGCTATGTAGTTAAGTCAGCTAGCTAAGTCAGCTAGTTAAGTCAGCTTCTAATTTAGTCAGTTGGTTAAGACAGCTAGCTAGCTAGCTAGTTAACAGATTAAGTCAGCAGGTTGAGTCAGGTAGTTAGCTAGTTAAGTAATGTTTTGAGTCAGTTGGTTGAGTCAGCAGGCTAGCTGGTTAGCAAACGGGTTGAGTCAGCTGTTTGAGTATGCTACCTAGCTAGTTAGCAAACGGGTTCAGTCAACTGTTTGAGTATGTAAGCTAGCTAGTTAGCTAACCAGTTAATTCATCTGGATTTGTCAGCTAGCTAGCTTGTTAGTTAATGAGTTAAGTCAGCTGGTTGAGTCAGCTAGCTACCTCAATAGATGAGTTAAGTCAGATGATTAAGTCAGCTAGCTAGCATGTTAGATAATGAGTAAGCTAACTACGTAGCCATCTGGTTAAGTCAGTCAGCTAGCTAGGCAGCTAACTATTTATGTCAACTTGTTAGCTAGGTAGCTAGGTAGTTAGCTAACTACTTAAGTCAGTTGGCTAGCTAGGTAGCTAGTTAGCTAGCTAACTATTTAAGTCAGCTGGCTTGCCAGGTAAATTGCTAGTTAAGTCAGCTATTTAAGTCAGCTGAGTAGCCAGATGGTTAGCTGGGTAGTGAGCCAATTAAGTCAGTTGGCTAGCCAGCTGGCTAGCTGGTTAATTCAGCTAGTTAAGAGAGCTGGCAAGCCAACTGGCAACGTAGGTAGGTAGCTAGTTAAGTCAGCTAGGTAGCTAACTGTCTAGCTAGTGATATCAGTGAGCTACGTTAGCTGGCTAGTCAACTGGGTAGCTGGTTAAGTCAGCTAGTTTAGTCAGCTGTCTAGCCAGCTGGGTAGGTAGGTAGCTAGCTAGATAAGTCAGCATGCTAGCCAGCAGGCTGTTTAATTCAACCTGTTAAGTCAGCAAGCTTGCCTGCTGGCTAGGTAGTTAGCTAGCTAGTTAAGTGAGCTGGCTAGTCAACTTGCAGGCTTAAATCAGCTAGGTAAGTCAGCTGGCTAGTCAGGAGGCTAGATAGGTAGCCAGCTATTTAAGACAGCTGTCTAGTCTGCTAACTTGCTGGTTAAATCAGCGAGTTTAGTCAACTGGCAACCAGCTGGTGAGCTAGTTAAGTCAGCTCATTAAGTCTGTTGGCTATCCAGTTGGTTAGCTAGGTAAAAAGTTAGTTAACTCAGATGGCTAGTAATCAGTCTAGCTAGTTATTTCAGTCAGTTAAGTCAGCTGACTAGCTAGGAAGCTAGCTATATAAGTCAGCTAGTCATGTCAGCTTGCTAGTTAAGTCAGCTAGTTAAGTCAGCTGGCTAGCTAGATAATTAGCTAGGTAGTTAGCTAGTTAAGCCAGCCAGCTATGAGCTGGCTAGCTAGGTAGCTACCTGGTTAAGTCAGCTAGCTAAGTCAACTCACTTGCCAGCAGGTTACTTGGGTAGTTAGATAGTTAAATCAGCTGACAAGCCAGTGGGCTATGTAGGAAGGTAGCTAGTTAAGTAAGCTGGCTAGCCATCAGGTTTCTAGTTATGTCAACTAGATAGATCAGCTAGCTATTCACCTGTCTAGCTAGGTAGCTAGCTAGTTAAATCTGCTGGGTAGCCAGCTGGATACTTCATTAATTCAGCTAGTTAAATCAGCTGTCTGGCCTGCTGGCTAGGTAGGTAGCTAGAAACTTGTCAGCTGATAGCCAGCTGGCTAGCTAGTTAATTCAGCTAGTATAGTCAGTTGGCATGCAAGAATGCTAGCTAGGTAGCTAGCTAGGTAGCTAGCTAGTTATCTCAGCTGTCTAGCCTGCTGGCTAGATAATTAAATGACCGAGCTAATTCAGCTGACTAGCCAGCTGGCTGGCTAGGTAGCTTGCTAGTTAAGTCAGCTCACTAGACGGCTTGCTAGCAAGATGTCACCTAGTTAATTCAGCTGGATAGCCAGCTGGCTAGCTATGTAGCAAGCTAGTTAATTCAACTGGCTAAAAAGCAGGACAGCTAGTTAAAACAGTTAGTTAAGCCAGCTGGCTAGCCAGCTGTCTAGCTAGGTTGTGACCTAGCTAAGTCAGATGGCTAGCCTGCTGGCTAGCTAATTAAGTCAGCTAGTTAAGAAAGTTGGCTATCTAGATGGCTAGAGAGTTAGAGAGATAGTTAAGTCAGCTAGCTAGCCAGCTGGATAACTAGTTAAGCCAGCTAGTTTAGACACCCTGCTGGGCAGCTGCCTAGCACGTTAATCAACTCGTTGATTAATCAGTTGGCTAACCAGCTAGCTAGCTAGTTAATTTACCATGTTAAGTCAGTTGGCTAGACAGCTCACTAGCTAGTTAAATCAGTACTTAATTCAGAGGGCTAGACAGCCGTCTGGCTAGTTATTTCAGCTAGTAAAGTCAACTGGCTAGTTAGGTAGCCAGCTAGTTATGTCAGCTAGTTTTGTCAGCTATCTAGCCAGTTTCATCAGCTAGTAAAGTCGACTAGCTAGCTAGATAGCTAGCTAGGATGCTAACTAGTTATTTCAGCTAGTAAAGTCAGCTGGTTTGCCAGGTAGCTAGATAGTTATGTCAGCTAGTTACATCAGCTGGTAGCTAGTTAAGTCAGGAAGTTAAGTCAGCTGGCTACCCACCTGCCTATCTGGGTATCTAGCTAGTTAAGTCAGTTGGAAAGCTAGCTGAAGCTAGCTATGTCACCTAGTTAGGTCAGCTCGCTAGCCAGCTGGTTAGCTAGAAAGCTAGGTGGTTAAGTCAGCTGGCAAGCCAGCAGGTTATTGAGGTAGCTAACTAGATAAGTCATCTGGCTCTCCAGTTGGCTAACTAGGTAGCTAGACAGTTATGCAAGCCTGGTAGCCAGCTGGCTAGTTAGTTCAGTAACCTAGTTAAGCCAGCTGGCTAGACAGCTGGCTAGCTGTGTAGCTACCTAGTTATGTCAGCTGTCCAGTCAACTGGCTTCCTAATTAAGTAACCTAATTAAGACAGCTGGTTATACAGCTGGCTAGCTAGGTAGCTAGCTAGTTATGTCAGCTGTCCAGGCAGCTGGCTACCTATATAGCAAGCTAATTATTTCAGCTGACTAGCATGCAGACCACCTAGTTAAGTCAGCTACTTAAGTCAACTGGCTCGCCAGCTGGCTAGCTAGGTAGCAAACTAGATGAATCAGTTGGCTAGCCAGCTGACTAGCTATTTAAGTCAGTTAGTTAATTCATCTGGATTTCCAGCTGGCTAGCTAGGTAACTAGCTAGTTAAATCAGCTGGCTAGCCACAGGGCTAGCTAGTGTTTTCAGCTAGTTATGTCAGCTCGCTAATCAGCTGGCTAAATTATGTCAGCTAGTCGAGTCAGCTGGCTAACCAGCTGGCTATCTTGTTAAGTCAGCTAATTCATTCAAGTGGCTAGCCAACTGACTAGCTAGGTAGCTCACTACTTTAGTCAGCTGACTAGCCAGCTGGCTACCTGTTTAAGTCAGCTAGTTAAGTCAGCTGGCTAGCCACCTGGCTCATTATGTAGCTAGCTAATTAAGGTAGCTGGCTAGCCGGCTGGCTACCTAGTTAAGTCAGTGAGTTAAGTGAGCTGGCTAGACAACTGGCTAGGAAGGTGGCTAGCTAGTTAAGACAGCTGGCTAGCCAGATGGCTATCTATTTAATTCTGCTAGTTAAGTCAGCTAGTTATCCGGCTGGCTAACTAGGTGGCTGGCAAGTTAAGCCAGCTGGTTAGCAGGCTTGTCAGGTAGATGGCCAGCTAGTTAATCCAGCTGGCTAGGCAGCTGACCAGCAGTGTGGCTGGCTAG
>NW_007237686.1:1226-2712 GCF_000164805.1 Carlito syrichta | reverse complement strand
TAGCTAGCTAGTAGGCTTGCTCTCCAGACCACTAGTTAAGTCAGCTCAGCAGTTGGCTTGTTCACCAGCTGACTAGTTAAGGCAGTTCCCCTGTCACCTCAATCACCGGTCAACTAAGTCAGCTCATTGGTCGGTTTACTGGCCTACCAACTAGTTAAGTCCTCTGACCAGTTGGCTCACTTGCCAGACGACTAAATTCAGCTGATCAGTCAGTTCACTCACCAGCTAAATAGTTAAGTCAGCTGAACAGTTGGCTCACTTGTCACCTGACTAGTTAAGTCAGCTTACCTATCAGATCACTCACCAGACAATTAGTTAAAGCAGCCAACCTATCGGCTCACTCGCTGGCCGACTAATTAAGTCAGCTAACTGGTCAGCCACCTAGCCCCAACTAGTTAAATCAGCTAACCACTTGGCCGAACTGTCGGCTAACTTGGTCAGCCGAAAACTTAGCTCAGCTAAATAGTCGCCAACAAGTTAGGCCATCTAACTAATCGGCCTACTAATTGGCCGACTAGTTAGGTCAGCACACCAGCCATCCAACTAAGTAACATAGCTGACTAGTGGACCAACTCGTCAGTCAATGATCTAATTCAGCTAACTAGTCTGCTGACTAGTCAGTCAACTTCTTAAGCCAGCTAACAAGTCGGTCATGTAGTCAGTCAATGTGTTAAAAAAGCTAGCTGTTCTGTCGACTCGTCAACCAACAAGTTATGTCACCCAGCTAACTCGTTAACAACTAGTTAAGTCAGCTAATTAACTCCTTTACCAACTAGTTAAAACAGGTAGCTAACTTGATAACCAACTCATTAAGTCAGCTAGCTATCTTGTTAGCCAACTCAAGTCAGCTAGCTAAGTCAGCTAGCTAACCAGCTAGCTAGCTAAGTCAGGTAGCTAAGTCATCCAGCTCACTAGTTAGCTAAATATTTGTCAGCTACTTAAGTATGCTACCCAACTAGTTAGCTAATTAGTTAAGTCAGCTAATTATTCAGCTATATAAATAGTTAGCTAACTATTTAATTCAGGTATTGAAGTCAAGTAGCTAACAAGTTAAGTTGGCCAGTTAAGTCAGCTACCTAAGTAGTTAAGTCACTGACCTAATTCAGGTAAAGTCAGATTTTTAATTAGTCAACTGTTTAAGACAGCTAGCTAGCTAGCTAACTAATGGGTTAAGACAGCAGGTTGAGTCAGGTAGTTAGCTAGTTAACTAACTGGCTAAGTCAGCTGGTTGAGTCATCTAGCTACCTAGTTAGCAAACGGGTTAAGTCAGCTGGTTGAGGAAGCTAGCTAGCTAGTTAGCCAACAAGTTAAGTCAGCTGGGTGAGTCAGCTAGAAAGCTAGTTATCTAATGAGTTGTCAGCTGCTTGAGCCACCTAGGAAGCATGATAGCTAAAGAGTTAAGTCGGATTATTAAGTCAGGTAGCTGGCACGTTAGATAACGGGTATGCTAATTAGTTAGCTGGCAGTTAAGTCAATTAGCTAGCTA
>NW_007237686.1:0-328 GCF_000164805.1 Carlito syrichta | reverse complement strand
AGTTATGTCAGCTAGCTAGCTAGTTAAGTCAGCTAGTTAAGTCACCCAGTTAGCTAGATAGCTAGATAGGTATCTAGCTAATTAAGTCAGTTAGTTAAGACAGCTGGCTAACTAGGTAGCTAGCTGGTTAAGTCAGACAATTAAGTCAGCTTTCTAGCTAGTTAAGTCAGTTATCTAAAACAGCATGCTAGCCAGCTGCCTAGCTGGGCAGCTAGCTATTTAAGACAGCTGGCTAGTCAGTTAGCTAGCTAGTTAAGTAAGCTAGTTAATTCAGCTCACTAGTCGATTGGTTAGGTAGGTAGCTAGGTAGTTAAGTCAGCTAGCAAGC
>NW_007237685.1:0-372 GCF_000164805.1 Carlito syrichta | reverse complement strand
GTCAACTGGTTGAGTCAGCTAGCTAGCTAGTTAGCAAATGGGTTGAGTCAGCTGGTTGAGGTAGCCTAGCTCGCTATTTAGCTAACGAGTTATGTAAGCTGGATGGTCAGCTAGCTAGCTAGATAGCTAATGAGTTACTCAGCTGGATGAGTCAGCTAGCCAGCAAATTAGCTAATGAGATAAGTCAAATGATTACGTCACCTAGTTAGAATGTTAGATAATGATTACACCAACTAGTTATCTAGCTGGTTAAGTCAGCTAGCTAGCAAGGAAGCTTACTATTTAAGTCGGCTTGTTACCTAGGTAGCTAGTTAGTTAGCTAACTATTTAAATCATCTGGCTAATTAGATAGGTAGCAAGTTAGCTAACTAT
>NW_007237684.1:0-822 GCF_000164805.1 Carlito syrichta | reverse complement strand
TTATGATATATTTTATAGTATATATAAACAGCATTATTTTTCAAGAAGGACTGTGTGTTCAATAAAAACTTTCCATATGCATTTCTGACAAAAAGGAAATCTTATGAATAACTAACGGCAAAATCTCTTCTTGTGAGGCAAAGATTATCTATTTTAGAACGTCATTTTAATGTCCACTTGTTATAGAAAAGAAAGAACATCCACCACCCAGGGGAGACACATGTGAAAGTGATCACATGAGGATCAAGCCGATGGTGCTAACATCAGAGACTTTCCATGTATTAAATTTTGTGATGAGCAGAATCTTTATCATTTACATAAAGGCAATAGAAACACAATGATGAGTTCACCAGAAGACAAATATAAATATTAGAAAATTCAAATCAGCTTCCTTTGTTCAAATCAAAATTGACATCTCAAAAGTATCCCCAAACAGACATAATCAACCATGCTTTACTCAACAGAAAAGGAGGAATAAGTCTTCTACATTTGTGCTGTGATGCAAAATATCTTCATAAGTAGCACACTAAATAAAACGTGATTTAAAGATGTTTTTATGAATGCAAAAATAAATGTCTTCAGTAATTTCTATCAGGAAAATACTTTAACTTGCTCTTTGGTCAAGGTTGACTGAGTCGTTAAATATGTTTGTATCTTTCTAGAATGTAACACTAAGATAAAATTTATAAAGTAGGTAGCTGAAGAGGGTGAATCTACTAAGAGCAAAGAGGATGATTTCAACAGGCACAAGTTCAAAGCATCTGAGTCTTGCTCATGTACATGCTGACTTAATTGGAGTTACCCAGGGAACAACCACCATGT
>NW_007237683.1:0-1717 GCF_000164805.1 Carlito syrichta | reverse complement strand
CAGCCAAAGTAAGTGGAAATATCAAGGAGTTCCCATAAACTCTCTGACTTGCACATGCCCAAAATCTGACACTTTCAACATCCTGCACCACCTGGGGACATTATCAGAACTGATGAAACTATATTCACACATCATCACCCAAAGTCCACTGTGTTTTCATTAGGGTTCACTGTAGATGTTGTACATTGTCTAGGTTTTGATGACTGTACAATGACATGTGTTCACCACTGGAGTACTGTATAGAATAACTTCACTCCCATATAAGGTTTCTGTACTCTGCCTGATCATCTCTCCCTACCCCCAATCTCAGGGAGTCACTGTCTCTATAGTTCTGCCTTTTCCAAAATGTCATACCAAGTATGACAATATGTCACATAAAGGCTACAGTATGTAGTCTTTTCTGACTGGCTTCTTTCACAGTAATATGCATTTAAGCTTCCCCATGTCTTTTCACAGATTGATAGTTTATTTCTTTTCAAGCTCCAAATAATATTCCATTGCCTGGATGTACCACAGTTTGTTCATATGTTGAACTACTGAAGGACACTGTTATTACTCCCAAGTTTTAGTAATTATGAATGAATCTTCCATACACACCCATGTGCAGGTTTTTGTGTGGTCATAAGCTTTCAGCTTATGTAAGCAAATATCAGGGAATGAAGTTGCTGGATCATATGGTAAGAGTATGTTAGTTTTGTAAGAAATTGCTACACTGTCTTCCAAGTGACTGTACCATTTTCAGTCCCAGCAGCAAAGAGTGAGAGTTTCTATTGCCCCACATCCTCCTCAACATTTGGTGTTGACAGTGTTTCAGATTTTGACCATTTTCTAGAAATGATTTCTCATTGTTGTTTTAATGTTCAATACCTTAGTTTTATGTGGTGAATATACTTTATATGCTTATTTCCAATTGTGCTACTTCTTTGGTGAGGTTCATTTAGGTTTCTTGCCTATTTTTAATTGCGTTATTTGACTTTTTATTGTTGATTTTAAGAGTTATTTGTATCTTTTGAGTAGCAGTCATTTATCAAAGGTGTCTTTTCAAATATTATTTCCCAGTCTGTGGTTTATCTTTCCATTCTCTTATCAGTAACTTTCATGATCAAAAGTCTTTAATTTCAATGAAGTCTTGCTTGGCAATTATTTTCTTCATAGATTACATTCTTGGTGTTGGTTTTACAAAGTCATTGCCATATGCAAGGTCATCTAGATTTTCTTCTATGTTATCTTCTAGGAGTTTCATAATTTTTTCTTTTACATTTAGCTAGATGGTCCATTTTGAGCTATTTTATGGGACAGCTATAAGGCCTATGCCTAAATTTATTTAATTTCTGCAGATGGATGTCCAGTTTTTCAGCACCATTTTCTGCTCCTTTACACTATCTTTGCTCCTTTATCAAAGATCAGTCGATTACATTTATGCGCGTCTATTCTGTTCTGCTGATTTACATATCTATTCATTCACCAATATTACAGTTTTGATTACTACATCTTTATAGTTAAATCTTGAAGTTTGATAGTGTTATTCCTTCAACTTTGTTCTTCTCCTTCAACACTGAATTGGTTGTTCTGTGTCATTCTCCTCTCCATATAAACTTTGGAGTCAGTGTGCTGATATCCATACAATAACTTGCTGAGATTATTTGGGATTGTGTTGAAATTAAAGATCAAGTTGGGAAAGATTTATATCTTGATAAACTATTGATTTCCTGACTTC
>NW_007237682.1:0-982 GCF_000164805.1 Carlito syrichta | reverse complement strand
TCAGGAGGCTGAGGTGGGAGGATCATCGAAGTCCAAGAAATTTGAGCCTGGCAATGAGCCATGGTCATGACCATGGGCATCAGTGTGAGCCACAGAGCCGGGCTCTGTATGCAAAATCATCAGAATCGTACACAGATTCTAAACTGCACGTGGTGTGTTCACAGGGCTACTGACTTTAGATCAGGACTAATGCGATTGCAGAGGAAGAAATGTCCCCGAGTGAGGGATTTTTCCCTAGCCTTTCTTGGCAGAAGGTCCTCATTGCCAAGTCAGAGGGTCAACCTGCCTGGGGCACATTTGTAACCTCAAAAGGAGAGCTGACAGGAATCCGACATGGGAGCCTGGGAACTCCTGTACCAAAGTGGAGCAGCCACTGGGGGGTGGGTTAGGGATGCAAGGTGCCAGGCTTAGGGTCAAGTAGGGAACTTGCAATGGTGTCCAGTCTGATCTGGTGTTCCCAGATGCTGGCCATTTTCCCATTTCATCCTCCCCGAGTGCCAAGGAGTCAAGCATGAATGGCCGGGCCATCTTCGCCCCCCAAACGTTTGCATCACCCCTTCCTTTCCCTGAGGTGGTCCATTGGAGGAGCCAGTGGGTTCACCCTTGGGAATGAGGCGGGAGGAGGGGTGGACAACCTGGTGGAGACACAGTCCTGATTCAGATGCTTCCCCTGTGGAAGGCTCGGGTGGTGATGCCAGCCATGATCTCCAGGGTCCCGGGTCATCAGAAGGTAGTGGGGCTTGTGGTGGGACCTCGAGAGGTGAGTGGAGGTTGGGCACAGGGGCTCATGCATGTCATCCTGGCCCTCTGGGAGGCGAGAGGAGAGTCTGAGCCCCCATGTTCAAGAGTAGCCTGGACACCTTGACGAGACTTCGTCTCCATAAGAAGCCAAAAAATGAGCCAAGCCTCGTAGTGCACCCCTGTCCTTCCGGCCACTCTGGAGGCCAGAGGGAGAATCACCAGAGCCCAGTTGATTAAGGCC
>NW_007237681.1:0-1065 GCF_000164805.1 Carlito syrichta | reverse complement strand
TCACTCATCATCAAGGAATACAAGTGAAAACCACATTGAAATACCACATACCCCCTGTAAGAATGGCCATCATTAATAAAACAAACAACAGCAGATGTAGGTAAGGATTTGGAAAAAATGCTTCTACACTGAAGGTGAACTAAAAAGTAGAGCAACATCTTTGGGAAACGGTGTGGCCGTTTCTAAAGGGACAAGAAATTGACCTACCATGTGACTCAGTAATTCCCCTGTAGAGAATATACCTGGAGGAACTCAAATCATTTTACCAAAAAGATACCTGCACAAGTAAGTTTGTTGCAGCTCTAATCACAATTGCAAAAAAAAAAAAAAAATGGTACCAACCATGTTGCCCATCAAAGCTGCAATGGATAAAATAAACGTAGTATATACACACAATGGAATATATTGCAGCCATTAATAAGGACGGATATAAGGATTTGCAGAACATTTGATGGATATGAGGTAGGTCGTTCCCAGGGATTTATCACAGAAACAAAGAACAGAGTTCCATATGTTCATCCTCATGAGCTGAACTTGATCAATTATAGTGCTATAAGAAAGTGATTGACAGTAGTGGAAAACTGTTTATGGGGAGGGGTGAGATTGGCAGTGGAGGAAAACTGCTAAGGGATGGAGGGGCATACCTCATCAACCAGGGACCCTACATAATCAATGTATCCATATCTAACTCAATTATGCCCCACATTTTTAAAAAAAATTAAAATAAATAAATAAATGAAAACTGTAAAAATTGTAATTGACTATTTGTTTTATTTTCTTTTTTTCTTTTTTTACCTTAAAAATGGTTACAGTTCAGGGTTGGTTATAGAAATGTTGATTATGCATGGATTGATTTTTTAAAGAAGTGTATAATACACTAATGATTATTATTTTCCTATTAATACATTAGAATACATGGTATAATTCTGCTTTCATCATTGACAACTAGTGTGTTTTTCACATAAACGCTGAATGTTGTATTCTGCATAAATTGAAACTTGTTGAGATTCTAGATGTAGATCATACTTGGATAACTAAACCTTGAGGATCAGTGTACCTATGTGT
>NW_007237680.1:0-957 GCF_000164805.1 Carlito syrichta | reverse complement strand
AGTAAGTTTGTTGCAGCTCTAATCACAATTGCAAAAAAAAAAAAAAAAATGGTACCAACCATGTTGCCCATCAAAGCTGCAATGGATAAAATAAACGTAGTATATACACACAATGGAATATATTGCAGCCATTAATATGGACGGATATAAGGATTTGCAGAACATTTGATGGATATGAGGTAGGTCGTTCCCAGGGATTTATCACAGAAACAAAGAACAGAGTTCCATATGTTCATCCTCATGAGCTGAACTTGATCAATTATAGTGCTATAAGAAAGTGATTGACAGTAGTGGAAAACTGTTTATGGGGAGGGGTGAGATTGGCAGTGGAGGAAAACTGCTAAGGGATGGAGGGGCATACCTCATCAACCAGGGACCCTACATAATCAATGTATCCATATCTAACTCAATTATGCCCCACATTTTTTAAAAAAATTAAAATAAATAAATAAATGAAAACTGTAAAAATTGTAATTGACTATTTGTTTTCTTTTCTTTTTTTCTTTTTTTACCTTAAAAATGGTTACAGTTCAGGGTTGGTTATAGAAATGTTGATTATGCATGGATTGATTTTTTAAAGAAGTGTATAATACACTAATGATTATTATTTTCCTATTAATACATTAGAATACATGGTATAATTCTGCTTTCATCATTGACAACTAGTGTGTTTTTCACATAAACGCTGAATGTTGTATTCTGCATAAATTGAAACTTGTTGAGATTCTAGATGTAGATCATACTTGGATAACTAAACCTTGAGGATCAGTGTACCTATGTGTTATTCAGAAGATGAAATGCATAATAAATCTTAATAATTTTAGAAAATAAAACAGTATCATAATTTAATACAACTTTATCCTTTCTTAAAACTTGTGTATATTTTCTTGGTACACTGTATATTTTCTGCTAGTTAATTTTGATTAAATGTTAGAGATATGCAATCCTTAGAGGAAG
>NW_007237679.1:0-862 GCF_000164805.1 Carlito syrichta | reverse complement strand
CTAGCATCAGGGTTTTAAGCATATCTTCAGCACGAATCAGGGTAAATGGAGTCCTTATATACAGGCAACTACATGACCTTTTGCTAAGAAAGAATAAGGAATCATGTTTACACGAGTCCTTAATCCCCAAAATCCACAGGGAATCTTGGAATGGGCTAAAAAAGAATCAGAGTTTCAAGACGGGATCTATGTTATGATACTCCTAATATACAGGAAAATACACTACCCCTTGCCAAAGAAGAGAAAGAATCGGGGTAATAGCAGTCCTCAGTCCATGTATCTGGGAAAGGGAGTACTCATATACAGGCAACTGCACGGCTGTTGCAAAAATAAGGAATCTGGGTTATATGAGTCTTCAGTCCTGGCAATCTGCAGGTCATCTTGCTGATGACTAAAGAAGAATCAGTTAATCGAGGTATCAATGTGGGTAATAGCAGTCCTCATATGCAGGAAACTACATGGCCTCTTGCTAAGAAAAAAGAAGAAATCTGCTTTACACGGTTCCTCTATCAAAAAAATCTACATGGCGTCTTACTAAGGGCTAAACAAGAATCAGGGTTTCAAAACAGGTATCTTGGGAAAGAGTCCTCACATACAGGACACTACACGGTCTCCAACTAAGGACGAATAAAGAATCTTTGTGGTATGAGTACTCAATCCAAAAAATTCCCAGGGTGTCTGCTATGGGACAAACAAGAAAGAGGGCTTCGAGCTCCCCAAATGTTTCGGAGCAATTTAGCATGCGGATATTATGAATTGGTCATTTCACGACTCCAGCAACCTTCTGGTCCTCTTGAAAGTTGTAAATGGGTATCGGGCACTCCAAGTCCGTTAGTTTTCTCGGAACAACTAACGCCAGATT
>NW_007237678.1:0-769 GCF_000164805.1 Carlito syrichta | reverse complement strand
CATTCTGGTCCTCTTGAGAGTGTAAACGGGTGTCTGGTAGGAAAAAATCGTTAGGTTACTTGGGACAAGTAAGGCCAAATTCCCGGAAGAAAAGTATCTTCTTGCCGTATTTGGATGTAATCTGGTCTTAAGATGAACATTGTAATGTTAAATTTCCATTTGCACTTTTATTTGGAGAGGGTCCGAGGGTTTTGCAGTTGCCAAATATTGAGTACGAAGTATTAAAATGTAACCAGGAATCATGGAGTCCACGTCCCTAGGAAACATCTGGGCACGTGCATTTTTGTATACAGAGTTTTGGAATCCACATAGACAGGGAAAATCAAGGCATCTTGCTGAGAACGGAAAGGAATCCGGATCTTGCAGTTCTCAAACGCGTAAATCTACAAGGTCTCTTGATAAGGTTTAATCAGCAATCTGGGAATCTATTTCTCCACATTTTTAGGGTTTCCTTTGAAATGAGAACCAGGAATCTTGTGTTCGAATTTGACAAGAACTTTTGGGGAGTCTTTCTCTTGATAGGCAATCAACTGGAAATCTAGGTCACCAGGAAATGTCTCGGCATCTTGCTGAGAATGAAGAAGGATTTTCTGTAATGGGAGTCCTCATATAATTAACACTACAGGACCTATTGCTATGGAAGAATAAGGAATATTGGTTACACGATTCCTCCATTCCAAAAGTTACAGAATCTCATGCTAAGAGATAATCACTTATCAGGTTTTTGACCTAGGAATCTGGATAATGGGAGGCCTCATATACAGGAAAG
>NW_007237677.1:0-688 GCF_000164805.1 Carlito syrichta | reverse complement strand
CACGTGCCCAGCTCTGTGGGTGCTGCTTCTTCTTGGGGACAGAGATGCAGAACCACAAAGACTGCAAAATATTCCCTCTATGAGATCTTTGGCCACAGTTGCATCAGCACTCCTTCACCGAGCTCCAGGCTAATCTCTACTGCCAGGTAAGTCACTACAGGAAGTGTAGGATGAAGACCACCGGCTCAGGTATGTGTTTGCTGCGAGATGGGGGGAGGAGATCTAGGGCAAGAAGACTGGATACGTTACCATAGTAGTTCTTTGATCCAGTTTCAACAGTATACTCTGACCCTGACCCCGGAGGCTTTCTACAGCCTGAGAAGTCAGTTCAGGAAGTACAGGATGAAGACAACCTGCCCAGCTCTGGGGATACACCTCATATTGGGGATGGAGATGCAGAGTCAGAAGACTGCATATATTCCCTCGAGGAGATCATTACCACAGTTGCATCAGTGATACCTCACCAAGTCCCAGGATAATCTATGCTGCCAGATAAGTCACTACAGAAAATGCACACTGAAGACCACCTGCTCAGTTATGTGTGTTGTTAGATGGGGGAAGGAGATGCAGGGCAAGGAGACTGGATACATTTCCTCAAGAAGTTCTTTGCTCCAGTTTCATCATTGCTCTCTGACCCAGCCCCAGGCTGCTTTCTACCGGTAGAGAAATCAGTCCTGGAATTGCAGGA
>NW_007237675.1:0-518 GCF_000164805.1 Carlito syrichta | reverse complement strand
CAGAGACACCTTCAATCTTATTATAAGAAATGTAGCAGAAATTCCTGGTGAGGAATTACTTCAACAACCACAAAAGCTCCCTAAGTCTGAGAGCACCACTGCCAGAGTATAACAGTAGTATTCAAGTAAGAATGTTCCTCCATTTATGCCTCCCTTCCCAATGTAATTCCTGAGGACGCAGTCACTGAAATAAGCAGAAAAAGAAATGGCTGCTAACAGAGCTAATATATGTCAACTTCCATTGTCTCAATGCATGCTTCCCAACTCAAAGTTCGACACATCAAAAAGGAAGACAAATTATCTTAAATAAAGTTTGGACATTTAGCTATTGCAGTGGACTGGGTGTTTAAATTTGAAGAGCACCCTGAGATTCCATGTGAGAAGCTGAAAAATGCTAACCTGTAAGTTGGTTTCAAAGAGATTGTGTGGAGAAAAATATATTTCATGATGTGTATCTTAATGAGTCCTGTTATTTCAATGGATTTGTTCCAGATATAATATGCATGCAATAAAAATTA
>NW_007237674.1:0-867 GCF_000164805.1 Carlito syrichta | reverse complement strand
CTTGTTATTGCACCTAGTTAAGTCACCTGGCTATCCAGCTGTCTAGCTAGGTAGCAAGCTAGTTAAGTCTGTTGGGTAGACAGCTGGCTACTTTGTTAATTCAGCTAGTTAAATCAGCTGGCTAGGCTGCTGGCTAGTTAGGTGGTAGGCAATAAAGTCAGCTGGCTTGCCAGCTGGCAAGTTAGTTAAGTCAGCTAGTTTAGTCAGCAGGCTAACCAGCTGGCTATCTAGTTAACTCAGCTCGTTTAGCCAGTTGTCCAGCCAGCTGGCTAGCTATTAAAAAGCTAGTTAGGTCAGATGCGTAGTTAGCTAGCTCGCTACTTATTTCAGCTAGTTAATTCAGTTGGCTAGCTCAGTAGCTAGTTAGTTGATTCAGCTAGATATGCCAGGTATCTAGTTAGTTAAGTCAGCTAGTTAAGTCATCTAGCTATATGATAGCTAGCTAGGGAGCTAGCTAGTTAAAGAAGCTAGTTAATTCAGCAGACTAGGTAGATAGCTAGCTAGTTAAGTCAACTATTTAGATAAGCTGACTAGCTAGTTGTCACCTTGTTAAGTCAGCTCACTGGCCAGCAGGGGAGCTAGGTAGTTAGGTAGTTAAGTACCCTGGCAGGCCAGTGGGTTATGTATGTATGTAGCTAGTTGTCAGCTGGCAGGCAATTTGACGTTCAGTTATGTCAGCTAGTTAAGTCAGCTTGCTATCCAGCTGTCTGTTAGGTAGCTATCTAGTTAAATCTGCTGGCTAGCCAGCTAGCTACTTTGTTAACTCAGCTAGTTTAGTCAGCTGTCTTTCCTGATGGATAGCTGCATAGATAGACAATTAAGTCAGCTGGCTAACAAGCTGGCTAGCTAGTTAAGTCAGCTTGTTAA
>NW_007237673.1:0-764 GCF_000164805.1 Carlito syrichta | reverse complement strand
CCAAACTTTAGGGTGGTGGCTCGGTCCCAGCCACAGCAGCCTCTGCCCACCAGGCCCAAGCAAATCTTTTCCAGCGTCTGAGGAGCCAGAATGACAGGTACGTGCCAACACGCTCAGATCATTTGGGATGGAGGGTAGAGATGAGGTCTCGCTGAGTTGCTCGGGCACGGCTCAGCCTGCAGGCTCAGTCTGGTCACTGACATTGGCCTCCCAGAGCACTTGGATGAAGAGTCTGAGCTCCTGAACACAGCCTCAAACCTTCGTCAAAAATGAATCAGAAGGCCTGGTTTGGCAGCCCACGTGTAGAATCCCAGCAATCTGGGAGACCGAGGCAGGAGCATGGCTGGAGCCCAGGAGCCCAAGGTCAGCCAGGGCCATGCAGGGAGACCCCATCTCCACTCCCATCCAAACTAGGAGTCTGGGGTTGAGGTGCCTGTCGTCCCAGCCACTCTGGAGCATGAAGAAGGAGGATCACCAGAGCTTGTGATTTTGTAGTTGGCGGAGAATCATGGTCATGTCCCTGGGCCCCAGCCTGGGGCACTGAGCCAGACCTGTCTCCAAAAACATCAGAATCATACACAGATTATCAACTGTGCATGGTGTGTTCACAGGGTGTCTGGCTTAAGATCCAGGAAAAATGGGATTGGGGGAAGACATGTCCCTGGGTGATGAATGTGTCCCTGGCCTTTCAGGGTGGAAGGTCTTCATTGCCGAGTCAGATGGTCAGTCTGCCTGGGATACATGTCTCACCTCAGAAAGGAGAG
>NW_007237672.1:0-867 GCF_000164805.1 Carlito syrichta | reverse complement strand
ACTGGAATTCTATGTTCATCAGGAAACATCTCGGGTATTGCTGATAATTAAGCAGGAATTTGAAAAATGGGAATCCTCATATACGGATAATTACATGGCCTCTTACTACAGAAGAATAAGGAATCTGGGTTACACGAGTCTTCAAATCCAAAAATCCTACAGGGAGTCTTACTAAGGGAGAAAAAGTATCAGGGATTTGAACCACCATTGTGGGGAATGAGAGTCCTCATATACAGGAAAATTCACAACCTCTTGCTAAGGACGAACAAGGAATCTGAGTGACACATGTCCTCTATCCTGAAAATCTGCAGGGCGTCTTTCTAAGGGCTAAACAAGTATCAGGGTTTCAAAGCAGGACTCTCGGTAATAGGAGTCTTAACATAGAGGAAACTACAGAGCCTCTACCTAGGAAAGGATAAGAAATCTGGTTATCCCGAGACCACAATGCCAAAAATCTACTGGGCGTCTTGCTAAGGGCTAAACAAGAATCAGGATTTCGAAGCAAGATTCTGGGGAATGGGAGTCCTCATATACAGGAAAGTACACAGGCTCTTGCTAAGGAAGAATAACGAATCTGGGTTACACAAGTCCTCAATTCAAAAAATGTTCCGGGAATCTTGACAAGGCCTACAACACTCGGACTTCGATGTCCCCATATTTTTCAGAGCTGTGTCCTATGTGCATATTAGGAATCACTCATTCCAGTAGTCCCGCAACATTCTGGTATTCTCAATAGTTTAAACGAAAATATGGCACTACAAGTCATTTATATTCTGCATACTCTAACTCCAAATTCCAGGACACAAGAAATCATCTCGGGTGCTTTGAATGTAATCCCTGAGTTCAGGGTTACCTCGTACTCCAGAA
>NW_007237671.1:0-582 GCF_000164805.1 Carlito syrichta | reverse complement strand
CCGAATTTCTTGGTTCCTCTAGGTAAAGCCTGTAGAAACTTCAAGGGAAACAGTGACCCAGATTCTTATTTCGTTTAAGCAAAATGACGAGATGTTTCCTTGTTGACCTGGAAGTCCAGACTCTTTTTATACCCATAGAAAGATGACAAGAACATGCCTGGGGACATAGAAACTAAGATTCCTGGTTCTCTTCCAATAATACCACCTAAAAAATTGAACACGTAAACCCAAAGTCCTAATAACGAACAGTGGAGACACTGAGGTTTCTGAGTACAAGGTAACATAAAGGTCAGGGCTTACATACAAAAAATCCGAAAGAATTTCTACTGTCCTGTATCTGGAATCAGAGGTTCCGAGTATCTAAATGTACTTCTAGTGCCAGATTCTCGTTCAGAACTATCAAAAGTACCAGAGTGTTGCTGGAGGACAGGAATGATTGATTCGTTATATCCACATACCAAATAGCTCTAAAACATGAGAGGTGCTCGAAGCCCTGATCTTGTTTAGCCCTAAGACGTGCTGTAAATTTTCGGTATTGAGGACCCATGTAGCCCAGATTCCTTATTCATCCTTCGCAAGAGG
>NW_007237670.1:0-768 GCF_000164805.1 Carlito syrichta | reverse complement strand
AGGCTGGTGGAAATTGCGACAGTTGGTTTAGAATATTCCACAATTTTACTATGTCTTGTTAAGGGGAACCTGGAAGCTTGGATTACAATTCCCAGGTACTATATGGGATAGTTGATATCCAAACAACTGGAATTCTATGTTCATCAGGAAACATCTCGGGTATTGCTGATAATTAAGCAGGAATTTGCAACATGGGAATCCTCATGTACGGGAAATTACATGGACTCTTACTATGGAAAAATAAGGAATCTGGGTTACACGAGTCTTCAAATCCAAAAATCCTACAGGGCGTCTTACTAAGGGAGAAAAAGTATCAGGGATTTGAAGCACCATTGTGGGGAATGAGAGTCCTCATATACAGGAAAATTCACAACCTCTTGCTAAGGACGAACAAGGAATCTGAATGACACATGTCCTCTATCCTGAAAATCTACAGGGCGTCTTTCTAAGGGCTAAACAAGTATCAGGGTTTCGAAGCAGGACTCTCAGTAATAGGAGTCTTAACATAGAGGAAACTACAGAGCCTCTACCTAGGAAAGGATAAGAAATCTGGTTTTCCCGAGACCACAATGCCAAAAAACTACTGGGCATCTTGCTAAGGGCTAAACAAGAATCAGGATTTCGAAGCAAGATTCTGGGGAATGGGAGTCCTCATAAACAGGAAAGTACACGGGCTCTTGCTAAGGAAGAATAACGAATCTGGGTTACACAAGTCCTCAATTCAAAAAATGTTCCGGGAATCTTGACAAGGCCTACAACACTCGGACT
>NW_007237669.1:0-755 GCF_000164805.1 Carlito syrichta | reverse complement strand
TTCCAATAATACCACCTAAAAAATGAACACGTAAACTCAAAGTCCTAATAACGAACAGCGGAGACACTGAGGTTTCTGGAATACAAGATAACATAGAGGTCAGGGCTTACATACAAAAAATCCGAAAGAATTTCTACTGTCCTGTATCTGGAATCAGAGGTTCCGAGTATCTAAATGGACTTCTAGTGCCAGATTCTCATTCAGAACTATCAAGAGTACCAGAGTGTTACTGGAGGACAGGAATGATTGATTCGTTATATCCACATACCAAATAGCTCTAAAACATGAGAGGTGCTCGAAGCCCTGATCTTGTTTAGCCCTAAGACGTGCTGTAGATTTTTGGTATTGAGGACCCATGTAGCCCAGATTCCTTATTCATTCTTCGCAAGAGTCATGAAGTTTCCTGTATATGAGGACTCCCATTACCCAGATTCCTGCTTCATTCTCAGCAAGACACCGAGATATTTCGTGGTGATGTAGAATTAAAGTTGTTTGGATATCAATTGAAAGTCTCCCAGAAGTTTCCTGGGCAATTGGAATCCAAGATTCCTGGTTCGCTTGTACAAGACACCCTAACAATATGGGGATCTAAAAGCCCAGATTCCTGATTAAACCTCAACAGAGGCCCTGTAGACTTCGGCGAATGAGAACCCAAGAACCCGGATTCTCTTTTGTTCTCAGAAGATGCCTTGATTTTCCCTGTCGATGTTTATTCCAAAACTCTGTATACTAAAGACAGATGCCAACAAGTTTCG
>NW_007237668.1:0-474 GCF_000164805.1 Carlito syrichta | reverse complement strand
GTCCCCAGACAGATATTTACTACCATTAATCCCATCTCCCTTCCCTCTCCCCACCACTGTCAGTCATTTTCTATAAGAAAATACTATAAGAAAATACTATAAGAAAGCTGTCAGTCATTTTCTATAAGAAAATACTATAAGAAAATGACTGTTTCCCACCACTGTCAGTCCTTTTCTTATAGTATTACGTTGGATGTTCAAGGTCCACTATATGAGTGAGAAAATGTGATACTCAGATCTTTGTTTCTGTGAGAGGTCACTCAGCATTATAGGCTCTAGTTCCATCCAGGTTGCTGCAAAATTCATGATTTTGTTCTTTTTTATGGCAGTGTAGTATTCCATCATGTATATGTACCACAGTTTTTTTAATACAGTCCTCTTTTGATGGACAGCATAGTTGCTTCCAAGTTCTTGCTATTGTGAACAATGCTGCGATAAACATACATGTGCAAGTATCTTTTCTATAGAGTGATT
>NW_007237667.1:0-662 GCF_000164805.1 Carlito syrichta | reverse complement strand
TGTCCTGTTGGCCTGTGAGCAAGCTGACAAGTTAGTTGAACTTTTGGCTGGTGACAGAGCCGACTAGTTTTCTCACCGGTTGGCAGGTGAGCAGACTAGTTAGCTGACCTGATGGAAAGCGAGCGAGCCAACTAGTTAGCTGACCAGCTAGCTGAGTTGCTAGCCCACTAGGTAGCTAAGTAATTACCTAATTTACTAGCTGACTAAACTAGATACCTGACTAGCTAGCTGGCTATGTGGCTGACATACTTAGCTAGCAAACAAGCAATCTAGCTGTCTGTCTAGCTGACTTAACTAGCTAGCTAACTGGCTAGTTAGCTGGATAGCTGACTTAACTATCTAGCTGATTAGTTAGCTGACTAGATAGCTGACTTAAATAGCTAACTGAGAAGCAACCTGACTACCAAGCTGACTTAACAAGCTAGTTGAAAAGTTAGCTTACTTACTAGCTGACTTAACTAGCTAGCTGGCTAGCTAGCTGACTTAACTAGCTGACTAGCCAGTTGGCTGGTTAGCTGGCTATCCAACTGACTTAACTAGTTAGCTAACTGTTTGGCTAGACAGCTAGACATCTGGCATAACTAGTTAGCTACCTGAAAGGCTAGTTGGCTAGGAAGTCAGATAACTAGCTAGAAAGCTAGCCATCTGTCCAGCTAGCTGAA
>NW_007237666.1:0-437 GCF_000164805.1 Carlito syrichta | reverse complement strand
TGAAGAAGGAATCTGGGTAATGGAGGTCATCATATACAGGAAACTACACGTCATATTGCTTAGGAAGTATATGGAATCTTCCGTATATGAGTCCTCAATCCCAATAACTACAGGCCGACTTCATAAGATGTAACCACAAATCAGGTTTTTGAAGTAAGAATTTGGGTAATGGGAGTCCTCACATAAAGGAAACTTCACTGCCTTTTGCTAAGTAAGAATAAGGAATCTGCATTTCTTGGGTTCTCAATCCCAATAATCTACAGAGCATCTTGCTATGGGCTAAACACGAATCATGGTGTTTTCGAGCATGAATCTAGAAAATGGAGTCCTTATTTACAGGCAGCTACATGATCTTTTGCTAAGAAAGAATAAGGAACCTGGGTAACACGAGTCCTCAATCCCAAAAATCTACATAGCATCTTGGAAAGTTCTAAAAA
>NW_007237665.1:0-839 GCF_000164805.1 Carlito syrichta | reverse complement strand
TGATTTTGTGTTTGGTGATATGTAGGGGTCTTGTTTTAATCTTCTGCATCTGTCAGTCAGTTTTCCCAGCATCATTTACTGAATAAGTTCACCTTTCCCCAGTGGTTGTTAGTGGAGGTTTTGTCAAATATAAGTTAGTTGAGAAATTGTGATTTTGCTTCTGGAATCTCTATCTTGCTCCATTGGTCTGTATGCCTGTTCTTATACGAGTACCAGGCTGCTTTGATTATTTGTAGCCTTACAGTAAATTTTAAAGTCTGAAAGTGTGACACTTTCCACTTTGCTTCTTTTGCTGAGGATTGTTTTGGCTATTCGAAGTCATTTATGTTTACATATGAATTTCTGTATTGTCGTTCCCAGGTCTGAGAAGAATGATGCTGGTAATTTTATGGATATTGTGTTAAATCTGTAGAGTGCCTTGAGTAGGCTGAATGGACATCTCAATCATGTTGATTCTTCCAATCCATGAGCATGGAATATTTTGCATTTGTTTGTGCCATCCTGGATTGCTTTGAGCAGTGTTTTGTAGTTTTCACTGTAAAGTTCTTTCATTTCTCTGGTTAAAAATGTGCTAAGGTATTTCATTTTTTTGTGTGGCTATTGTGAACAGTATTGTAGTTTTTATTTGGGTTTCTGTTTATTTATTGTTGGTGTATAGGAATGTGACTGTCTTTTGCACATTTTTTTATACCCTGAGACTGCCAAAGTTCTTTATCAGTGCAAGGGGTTTATTGAAAGATTCTCTTTGGTTTTCAAGGATCATGTCATCTGCAAAGAGAAATAACTTAACTTCCTCTTTTCCTATTTGGATACCCCTGATTTTCTTCTCTTGTCTGATT
>NW_007237664.1:0-1011 GCF_000164805.1 Carlito syrichta | reverse complement strand
AGTTGCCCCACTGACAGAATGTGTGATTCCAGGTTGGGAACCATGACACGTGGCCATCAGCCCCATGCATTGGGAGGCAGAAGCGGGATTCTACCTGAGCCCAGGCGTCAGAGACCAGGCTGGTCGAGGTGGCCAGACCTCATCTCCATGAGAGGTCTCCAAAATCAAGTCAAGTGCGGTGGCCCCTGGAGTCTGAGCTGCTGAGGGGCTGAGACAGAAGGACAGCCTGAGCCCGTCAGGTCAAGTCTCTAGGAGTCACGATCATGCCGCCATGCTCCAGTCCTGCTGATGGAGACTACGGAGACAAAAAAGATGCTTCCCACGTGTGTCACAACGGGCGTCCACAGCTCCCCAAGTAAAGCTCCGTGTGGATGACGTATGATGGAGTGATCGGGAGAGGTAGGGGCCGACCCTCTCCCAAAGGTAGCAGACCAGGCAGCTGGAACATTGGCTGGCCGTGGCATTGATGGACCGCCTTGATTGCTCTGTGCATGACAGACACTCTAGCTCAGGGCCATCTGTTCCGTGAGCTCACATACGTCGTTGCTGTGGGTTCATGTGTGGAGGGTGGAGACAGGACTTCTGGTGTGTGTGAGCCAAGGTACAGAACCAATGTGCACGGTGGCCACCTTTGAAACCTCCCATGAATGACAGTCCAGAAAGTGCCTTTTCCTCTACCATCCCTGACTGTGACTCTGCACTAGGTGGCAAGGGTGGTGGTGGTGGTGGTGATTGTGATTATTATTATTTGGAGTCGGAATTCCACTCTGTCACCCAGGCTGGAGCACAGCAGCACACTCACAGCCACTGCAGACTCCACTTGCCGGGCTCAAGCAATGCTCCCACTTTGGCCCCCAGAGTGTCTGGAACCATAGGCCTGCACCACCACGCCCAGCTAACCTTGGGATTTATTTTGATGGCCAAGATGAGGTCTTGCCCCATGTCCCAGGCTGGTGTTGAACCCAAAAGCTCAGGTCGTCCACTGGCTTGGACCTCCGTAGGGCTGGAAAG
>NW_007237663.1:0-1131 GCF_000164805.1 Carlito syrichta | reverse complement strand
CACCCATCCCCTGCATTCACAGCCTGGGGGCCAGAGCTCACCATGTGGACCCAGGCACACTGCTGGCTGTGAGGGTGATCTGACTGTGACATCTGCCACCCCATTGATTGCCAGTGTTGATTTGGCTGATCTGACTGGTTAGGCAAGTGTCCCCTTCCTCTCTCACCCCTCCATGCATGTCCCTCCTGAAGCTGAGTGCTCAATTGAAGAGGACACCCATCCCCGCTAGAGAAGGACCATTTGCTTCCCCCTACCAGGATCTCCAGAAAGCAGCTCGAGGTTCAGACACTCTGTGGGAAGCCTGGAGAACGAACACAGCACCTCTGAAAATGTGGACACCGCCACAGAACTGGGCCATAGGACTGTGTCTTGACTTTACATTTCATGTTAGATCCTAAATGGAACAGGTGTTGTGTCAGAGCCACAGACTACAAGCTGTGGGCTACAACAGACTAGAGATTTGGTTTACTCTCGTTGGCCTGGGTCCAAGAAAGAAAATGCCTAAGAGGCTTGGGAAGAGATGCTCAGGCAGTTAAAAATCATTTTTTAAAAAATTAATCTCTCTTTTAGGTGCCTTCTCCCTATGGGGTCTGATGGAAGTTTTAGCTTTTATGAGGGGAGACCCAAAACACTGAAATTATCTTTTGGTGGGCAGGCCCCTTGGAATCCAGGATCCCCTACTAGGTGAGTGTTCTGGGAACCCATTGGCATCCATGGACCAACTGTTTTTAGGAGAGGCTGCATTCAGCTTCAGTTAATTTTGGGGGGAATTTTTTCAACGTATTTGCCCATTTCACGATGGGTGACGTATGAGCGCACCTGCCCACACCATGCTGAGTGTTCAGCAGTTTTGGACCAAAAACCCCATGACCCCCGTACCCCACCCTCCCAATTCATTGGATCTCAGCCCTGCTTTGGAGGTGAATTTTATTGTTGTTGTTGTTTCTCTGAATAAGGAAAGTCCTCAAAAAAAAAAAACCCATTTTGCTGATGTGGAAAAGGAGAGACAAAAAATGGCAGAAGCACGAAAGGCATCAACATTGATGTGACCAAAAACTATTTTGAGCCACGGAAGAAGCATCTTGATAGGTATGTTGCATCAGACAGAGTGCTTTGGAGATGACTGAAGCT
>NW_007237662.1:0-791 GCF_000164805.1 Carlito syrichta | reverse complement strand
GGGCTGGTCTCAAATACTTGGGCTCAGGCAATCCTCTGTCTCCACCTCTCAATGTGCTGGGATGACAGGTGTGCACCAATGCGCCAGTCTCACTTTCTTTTTTTAACCTTGCCAAATTCCTAACTTTTTAATGTGATTTGCTTTCCAACGTGGCTCTGTTATGACATCACATAACAGATAAAGAAGGAAAATCAAAGCATCTCTTGACTCTGGAGAGCTGTCTTTTGGGGACTCCAGCACCTGTGAAGACACTTACCTGCCACTCTGCCAACCTGCATGGTGCTTCATTTACATATCAAGAAACTCATCTCCCTTATCTTCCTCAAGCTTTACTGCTTCCAGAATTCCTTAAATAACTCTAGCTCACTAATTGTCAGTCAGGAATTTTTTTTTTCCTTTTTTGAGTTGGAGTCTCACTCTATCACCCAGACTGGAGGGCAGTGGCATACTCACACTCACCACAACCTCCACCTGCTGGGCTTAGTCAATCCTTCTGCTTCAGCCTTCCAAGTAACTGGAACTCTACAAGTTTATGCCACCATGCCCGGCTAGTTTTTTTTATTGTAACGATGAGGTCTCACCAAGTTGCCCAGGTTCTCTCGAACCCATGGGCTCAGGCAATCCTCTCACCCCCAAAGTGCTGGCATTATAGGTGTAAGCCACCATGCCTGGCTCAGGAAATCTTTTAATGCACCTCCAGTCTCTGCCCTGCCCCCTTGGAAACTTCCTGCCCAGCCTGGACCAAGCCAGTATACATCTCACATATATTGATTTACGGTTTCTTATAATGT
>NW_007237661.1:0-611 GCF_000164805.1 Carlito syrichta | reverse complement strand
AAAAAAGGAATTATGGAACATAACATAGTGGGATTTATCCCAAGTATATAAGACTGTTTCAACATTCAAAAGTCAGTTAATGTAATCAGTCATGTCCACAAGCTAAGGAGGAAAAATCACATGACCATATCAACAGACATGGAAATAGCATTTGACAAAAATCTAACCCCATTTATTACAAGAACTCTTTACAAACTAGGAATTGGAGCAGAGCATCCTCAACTAGATAAAGAACATCTCCTCCATAAAACTTATAGATAACATCACACTTAATAGTGAGAAACATTAAGCTTTCCAACAAAGATTAGGAACAAGGTGCTTTCTCTTTCCACTGCTTTTCAATATCAGACTAGAATTCCTAGTTAACGTTAATAAGACCAAAAAAGAAAAGTTATACTGATTGGAAATGAAGAAAGAATTAATTTTTGTTCTCACATGACATGAACATCTTGGTAGAAATTAAAAAAAAATCTTATGGAACTAAGAAGTGATTGTAATATGGTTGCAAAATACATGGTTAATATATAAAAGTCAATCACTGTCCTATATGCTGGCAAAAAAAAACAAGTAAAAATTGAAATTAAAAGCACAATACAATTTATATTAGCACA
>NW_007237660.1:0-871 GCF_000164805.1 Carlito syrichta | reverse complement strand
CTAAATTCTTGGTGTCTCCCTAATTTTGTCTTTTCCATACACCATATAGTTGGACTCATAGTCGATAGCCTTCTCAAATCAGCTTCTTTCCCTTATAATATGCATTTAAGTTTCTTTCATTCTTCCATGGCTCTATACCTCATTTCTTTTTTGTACTGAATAATAATCCATTGTTGGATATATCACAGTTTAGTCATTCACCTGCTGAAGAACACCTTGTTTGCTTTCAAGTTTTGGTAATTGTAAATAAGGCTGCTATAAACGTCAATGTGCAGGTTTTTGTGGGACATTAGTTTCTAATAAACTTAGGTAAATACCAAAGAATGTGATTATTGGATCATATGGTAAGACTATATTCATTTTTGTAAGAAATTGCCAAACTCTTTTCCAAAATTGTATCATTTTGCTTTCTCATCAGAAATTGATAAGAATTACTGTTCTTCCACATTCTCTTTATCATTTAGTGCTATCAGTGTTCCAGATTTTGGCCATTCTGATATGTTAGTAGTGGTATCTCACTGTTGTTTTCAATTGTGTTTCCTTGATGATATATGTCATGTAGAATCTTTTTATATCCTTATATGCCATCTGTATATCTTGTTTGTTGTGGTGTCTGTTCAGGTCTTCTGCCAATTTTTTAATCAAGTTGTTCATTTACTTATTGTTGAGTTTTAAGCATTCTTTGCATATTTTGAGTAATAGTCTATGTCTTTTGAAAATATTTTTCCCCATTCCATGTTTTGTCTTTTTGTTCTCTTGAAAGTATCACAGCATGAATTTTTAATTTTAAGAAAGTTCAACTTATCAATTGTTTGTTTCATGGATTGTGCCTTTGATGTGATATCTAAAAATTCATGCACATACCCAAGAT
>NW_007237659.1:0-810 GCF_000164805.1 Carlito syrichta | reverse complement strand
TTAGAGCAGGTTTAGGTTTGCAGCAAAATTAAGCATGAAGGACAGAGAGTATCCACAGAGCCCCCATCCCCACACAAGCACAAGCTCCCCCACTGTCCACCTACCGCCACACAGTGGTCCATTTGTTGTAACAGATAAACCTACATTGACACATCATTATCACCCAAAGTTCATACTCCACCTTGGTGTTCACTGAGTGCCGTGGCTTTGAAAAATAGGTAATGCCATGTGCTCACCACTCTAATATCATACGGAATATCTGTACTGGCTTAAAGTCTATGTGATTTGCCTATTCATCACTCTGTCCTTGCTAATCCACAGTAACCACTAAATTCTTGGTGTCTCCCTAATTTTGTCTTTTCCATACACCATAGAGTTGGACTCATAGTCGATAGCCTTCTCAAATCAGCTTCTTTCCCTTATAATATGCATTTAAGTTTCTTTCATTCTTCCATGGCTCTATACCTCATTTCTTTTTTGTACTGAATAATAATCCATTGTTGGATATATCACAGTTTAGTCATTCACCTGCTGAAGAACACCTTGTTTGCTTTCAAGTTTTGGTAATTGTAAATAAGGCTGCTATAAACGTCAATGTGCAGGTTTTTGTGGGACATTAGTTTCTAATAAACTTAGGTAAATACCAAAGAATGTGATTATTGGATCATATGGTAAGACTATATTCATTTTTGTAAGAAATTGCCAAACTCTTTTCCAAAATTGTATCATTTTGCTTTCTCATCAGAAATTGATAAGAATTACTGTTCTTCCACATTCTCTTTATCATTTAGTGCTATCAGTGTTCCAGAT
>NW_007237658.1:0-522 GCF_000164805.1 Carlito syrichta | reverse complement strand
TTAACTAGCTAGCCACCCTGCTAGGCAGCTGGTTTACCAGCTGATTTAACTAACTGAATTGACTAGCTAGCCAGTTGACTTAACTAGCTGATTTAACTAGCTAGCCAGCTGACTGCTGGTTGAATTAAATAGTTGATTTAACCAGCTAGCCAGGTGGCTAGCCAGCTGACTTAACTAGGTAGCTACCTACCTAGCTATCCAGCTAGCCAGCTGAATAAACTACCTGACTTAACTAGATACCTATCTGCCATTACTAGCTTACTTATATAGCTAGCTTCCAACCTGGCCAGTTGTCTTAACTAGCTAAAATAACTAGCTAGACAGATGGCTAGACATCTGACTAAGTAGCTTTTTAACTAGCTAACCAGTTGGATAGCTACTGTCTAAATGGGCTGAAATAACTAGCTAGCCTGTCGGTTGCCAGGTGACTTAACAAGCTGACTTAACTAGCTAGGCAGTTCGTTGACAGCTGACTTAACTAGCTGACTTAAGCAGGTAGACAACTGGCTAGCCAGCTGACTT
>NW_007237657.1:0-1043 GCF_000164805.1 Carlito syrichta | reverse complement strand
CAGCTGGATATCCAGCTGTCTAGCTAGGTACCTTGTTACTTAAGTCAGCTGACTAGTCAGCTAACTAGCAAGTTAAGTCACCTAGTCAAGTAATCTATCTAGTCAGCTGGCTGTCTATATAGCAAGTTAGTTAATTCAGCTGTCTGGCAAGCAGACCAGCTATTTAAGTCAGCTAGTTAAGTCAGCTGGCTAGCCAGCTGGCTAGCTAGGTAGTGAGCTAGTTAGTTCAGTTGGGCAGACAACTGGCTAGATAATTAAGTCAGCTACTTAAGTCTGCTGACTAGCCTGTTAGCTAGCAAGGTAGAGAGCTAGTTAAGTTAGTTGGGTATCTGGCAGGCTAACTAGTTTATTCTGCTAGATGTGCCTGCTTGCTGGATGATTAAATCTACTAGTTAAATCAGCTGGCTAGCCATCTGGATAGCTAGGTACCAAGCTACTTAATTCAGCTGGCTAGCCAGCTGGCCAGTTATTTAAGTCAGCTAGTTAATTCATCTGGCTTCCCAGCTGGCTAGCTAGGTTCCTAGCTAGTTAAATCACCTAGTTAAGTCAGCTCTCTAGCCAGCTGGTTTGTTATGTAGCAAGGTAGTTAATTCAGAAGGCAAATCAGTGGCATATGTCAGTAGCTAGCTAGTTAAGTCATCGAGCTAGCCACCTGGCTAGCTGGAGATGTCAGCTAGTTAAGTCAGTTGGCTAGCCAGCTGGTTTACTAGTTATGTCAGATAGTTGAGTCAACTGGCTACCCAGCTGGCTAACTGGGTAATTCAGCTAGTTAATTCAAGAGGCAAGCCAACTGGCTCGCTAGGTATCTCGCTAGTTAAGTTAGCTGGCTAGCCAGCTGGCTAGCTGGTTAAGTGAGCTAATTAAATCAGCTGAGCTGTCCACCTGGCTAGATAGGTAGCTAGCTAATTAAGTCAGTTGGTTAGCCTGCTGTCTAGCTAGTAAACTCTGCGAGTTAAGTGAGCTGGCTAGCTGGCTGGCTAACTAGTTAATCCAGCTGGCTGACTGGATGGCTATCTAGTTAAGACAGCTAGTTAAGTCAGCTG
>NW_007237656.1:0-1312 GCF_000164805.1 Carlito syrichta | reverse complement strand
TCTACCTTGCTGACTTAACTGGCTAGCTATCTGGCCACCGGTACCTGGCTTAACTATCTAACTAAAATCTACCTGTCTAGCTAGCTGACTTAACTAGCTAACTGACTAGCAACCTGACTAACTAGCTGACTTAACTAGCTAGCTGGAATCT
Source organism: Carlito syrichta (assembly GCF_000164805.1). Taxonomy (NCBI): domain Eukaryota; kingdom Metazoa; phylum Chordata; class Mammalia; order Primates; family Tarsiidae; genus Carlito; species Carlito syrichta. The sequence goes on along the minus strand of NW_007237656.1, from coordinate 1,161 downwards.
TAGCTGACTTGCTAGCTGACTTATCTAGCTAGTTGGCTAACTGGCTGACTAATCTAGTTGAGTAGATTTTTGGCTTTCTAAATGGCTAGCCAGCTGACTTAACTAGCTAGCTACATGGTTGGCTAGATGGGTAGCCAGCTGGCTTAACTATTTAGCTACCTGGCTGGCTAGCTGGATAGTCTGCCGGATACCTAGCTACTGAGCTGGCCACCTGGCTAGCAAGCTGGGATTAATAACCAGCCATCTGGCTGGAGAGTGGGACACTCAGCCGGCTTAACTAGCCAGGAATACTGCTGGTCAGCAAGCTAGCAAGCCGGCTTTAATTACCTAGCCAGCTAGCTAGCCAGCTGCCTAGCCAGCTCACTTAACTTGCTGACTAAACTAGCTAGCAATATGGCTAACCAGGTGATTTAATTACCTAGCTACCTACCCAGCTAGGTGGCTAGCCAACTGACTTAAATAACTGTCTTAACCAGCTACCCAGCTGGCAACCCAGCTGGCTACCCAGCTGACTTAATTGGCTTGCTACCGGGTTGACTAGACTGCTAGCCAGTTCACTTAACTAGCTAGCTACCTGGATGGCTAGCTGGCTAAGCAGCCATCTAGCTAGCTAGCAGGCTGGCCAGCTTGCTAGCCAGCTGGCTTAAATAACCAGCCGTCTGGCTGGACAGTAAGATAGAAATCCAGCTGTACTAGCCAGGCATCCTTTTGGTCAGCTGGCTAGCCAGCTGGCTTATTTAGCTGGCCACCTACCTGACCAGCTTGCTAACCATCCATTTTAACTTACCAGCCCCTTAGCTAGCCAGCTGGCTACCCAGCTGACTTAACTAGCTGTCTTAACTAGATAGCCATCTGGTCAGCCAGCTGGCTTAACTAGCTAGCCAACCAGCTGGCCAGCTCACTTAACTCACAGACTTTACTAGCTAGACAGCAGGCTAGCCAGCTGACTTAATTAGCTAGCTATCTACCTAGCCAGGTGGATAGCTCAGCTGACTTAACTAGCTCACTTAACCAGCTAGCCAGCTGGCTAGCCAGCTAACTTAACTAGCGAGATACCTAGTGAGCCAGTTGGCTTGCCACTTGAATTAACTAGCTGAATTGCCCAGCTAGCCAGCTGGGTAGCCAGCTGACTCAACTATCTGACATAACTAGTAAACCAGC
>NW_007237655.1:2946-8290 GCF_000164805.1 Carlito syrichta | reverse complement strand
AATGCTTCATATATCAACTGATGACTAACAAAACAAGCATAACCAGGATCTTCCCTGGGGAATGTAATTTATTTACCTCCTCAGTTCCCATTTCTGAGGCTTATGCAGTAGATTATTTATCCACAGAATGCTAGGATAGTGAGTTTCAAAGACAGCAGAAGTTCTGTAAAGAATGACAGCTTAGTTAGATACTCACTTATTTTTATGTCCCCATCACTTAATTAACCTTTCACTAGATACTACTTTCATGTGACATTTGAGAATGGAAGATAAATGAACTAAATGTTGAAAGCTCATTCTCAACAGAGAGTTGTGGGTATTGATTTTCTTATTTTTTTTCTTTTCCAACTATCCAGGAAAGACCTTTTTCCTTTTAATCAGTCTTTCAGAGATAGTTGATAGAGAGGTGGTCAGTTCCATGGGTTATGGTGAATATATTTGGTGGCATTCGCTTGAAACCCTCTCTTTGCTTATTATAGCTCACTTGGCAAGGTTCTTTTTTATCTTCTGCAAGGCCTACACTATCTTTGATTTATTTCAAGCTGTCATATATACCCATTCCTTGTTCTTCTCACATGCTCTTCTTTCACCACCACCAAGTAACTAGATAGATAAACTAAAGTTATGCAATAATTAGAACATTTCTAATATTATTACTGGTGACTGGCACTTCTCTGTCAGTATATTAAAATACTATCTTCACACAATCTCCACATAAAATAACCCAACAATGAGTGTTTTCCTATGTTCCCTCGTATATAGCTGTTAGAATCCAATGAAATCCAGAAATCTTCCAATGAAAGGAGACTCGAAGATTAATATTATCACAAGCATTTTTATTTTGAAAGCACTATTCTATTTTTTCTACCACTGCCATCTCAATATCCAAAACTGTATTCCTACCTCCTCTGCTGAGAATTCTGAGAATTATCCCCCAAAGCAACATTGAAAAACTTTTCCTTTGTCTCTTATTAGTTATGGCCCCAATGTACTGATTTGTATTTATACTTCCCAAAACTCCAGAGAGCCATTACTGCAACACTACTTTTGGCATAATTCAATCCCTCTCTCAATCAGCAAATGATATGCAGAAAACACCATGGATCCAAAACCTCACAGGTCTAATGGGGAAAAAAGAAACAGGAAAAACAGTCATTGACAATTAAGTTGGTCATCTTTCTCTGCTTCCCTAGTGACTCATTAGAAGCTGGAAGCTATTGCAAATTAAGGAAGTGAAAGTGAATATGGAAAACCCATATTACAAAAGGTGATGCAAAGCTGTCTTTTCTGAGGTCCTTTTGGTGAGGGACAAGGTCTTGTCTTCCTTATATTTTACTGGGACAAATAAAACCTTGCTTTATTATTACCAAAGAAGAAACAAAGTTCTCCCTTTCAGTCTAAGCCCATCTGAAATATGACATTTCAGTTGATGCACCAAGGAGGAGAGCATAGGAGCACAGTATGAGGGATGAAGAAGGAGTGGTGTTTTTGCTGATAGGATTGAAACCCTAAAGGACAGCAACAAAGAGCAGATTAGGGAACTGAAAGAAAGTTGTGAAATGTTTAGGTTCAGGTCGCAGATGTGATATTCTACTTTTTGCAAGTTCTCTGGAGATTAAAAAAATTCTGACATCCACTTCAAGAGCAGGACATAAGAGTAAAGTCTGGTGGGTAACGTCCTAGAGAGTTTGGTTACCCCAATTACTCTCATTATTTCCTGCAACTCTCTAATAGTCTGGCTCAAGATAGATGACAAGGGCTGTGAAGTTAGAGAAAGACCAAGTGCCTTTTATGTTTGTGTGTAACTGTTTTTCTGTCTCAAATTTGAATTTAGGTTAAAAACCAAGCTCTCTGTTGATGAACTCAGGTAATACAGTGTCTAGATCTTCAGGTTTCCTGGAAATTCTTTTTTTTTTTTTTGAGTTGGAGTCTCACCCTGTCGCCCAGACTGGAGTGCAGTGGCTGCTCCCGGTCACTGTAACCTCGACCTGCTGGGCTCTGGCAATCCTTCTGCTTCAGCCTTCCAAGTAGCTGGTACTACAGGCACCTGCTACCACGCCCGGCTAACTTTTGATTTATTGTAGAGATAAGGGCTCGCCAAGTTGCCCAGGTGGGTCTCAAACCCGCAGGCTCAGGCTTTTTTTTTTTAAGGTGAGGAGTATTGCTGCTGTATTCATTATTGTTTCCCCCCCGCAAAACATTTTATTTTATTTATTTATTTATTCAACATAAAAGTGACACAAGTGAAGAGCTCATCATCGTGCTTAGCATAAATGGGATCTGTTTGTCATTTAATATTTATCATGCACTTACTACGTGCCAGTAGCTGGATCATCAAGCATACAAAAATGTGTGAAGTAGAATCCCTACCCTTTTGGGGATTACAATTCATGGTAGAAATGATATGAAAGCTAATAATTAGTATCATGACAAGGGTTATATGAAAGGTGTCAACAAGGCATGATGGGAATATAGAAAAAGAGGAAGTAAGCATTGCTCAGAGACATCAAGAAGGGTTTTCCAGAGTGGATGGCATTTAAAGAATATATAGAAAGTTTCTGGCTGAACAAGAGGATGTGGGAAGGCATGTCAAGCCCTTCACAACACTGCCAATATTATTTTTTGTTTTCACAATCCTGTTGATTCTAGCAGCTATTTTAATTGCACTTATGAGAAAAAGAAAGAGGTAGAATTAATTCATAAAGGACACAGTCATGCCACATGAAAAACAGATAATTACAGGCGAGCTATATGAACTATAGTTCACAACAGTTCAACTAAAGAAAACTAGTAGGGGAATAAAGTTATCATACATCACATGGCAAAAATGGGTATTTAAATCTCAAAGCTGCACTAAAGTCAGAACCACATTCAGAATGCAAGTGATAGCAACTTCTGCCACATTGAATCAAGGTTCTTAATTTTATCTCATAAAGTTCTGTGACTGTAAATATTATTTTTCAGATATATCTCCAAATACTTTATCATTATCCTAGATTTTTCCTCCGATCTCCTCTTTGGTATATGTGCGATTGGCATCTCAAACTAAATGTTTCCAAATAATAACTCTTGTTCTCTCTACCTTCATTCCTCCAACCTGCCCTTCCCACAGACTTCTCAATAAATGACAACTCCAGCATTCAACTGCTTTTACACCCCTCATTCAACCCATCAGCAAATCTTTTATCTTCAAAATGTACTCATAGACTGACTGTATCTCTCCACCTCCATTTTACCTGGTCTGAGTCACTGCTCCTCCTTGCCTTCCAAGAGGTCTCCTTGCTCGCTGTTTGTCACCCCTGCAGTCTATTATTTGTACAGTCTATTATTTCAGTCCTCAGAGTGATCTATTTAAATATAGCATGCTGTGTCTCTCTATTCAGAATCCTCTAATAGCTTCCAATCCTATTCGGGTATGAATATGTGTGATTTGGTGCATGTGTTTCTGTGTGTGTCCATGTGTGTCTCTGTGTGTGTGTGTATCTCTGTGTATGTCTCTCTGTGTGTGTGTATCTCTGTGTACGTCTGTGTGTCTCTGTGTGTCTGTGTGTATCTCTGTGTGTCTCTGTGTATAGATATATTCTGAACACATATGTATGTGTCCATGTGTGCATGCATACATATATGTGTATAACATAGCCCACCGGGCCATTTGTGCTCTGCCCTCTTCTGCCTTCCACACTTAGCTCTCTGACCTGTGCTCTGCTTCTCTCCTGTTTAGTCACTGTTCCAGTGCTTTAGCCACACTGGCCTCCTTGACATACCAACCGCCTCTTGCTTTAGTGTTTATTGTTCTCTTCACGGCTTCCTTCATGTCCTTTAGGTTTCAAGGAGAACTTCCTTGGCCTTATCTACACAGCAAGACTTCATAGCAACAACAACAACAAAAAAGCAAAAACTAGCCAGGTGTGGTGGTGCACGTCTGTAGTCCCCGCTACTCAGGAGGCTGAGGCAGGAGCATCACATGAGCCCAAGAGTTCGAGGCTACAGTTAGCTATGGTCATACCACTACACTCCAGCCTGGGTGACAGAGTGAGACCCTGTGTCTAAGAAATTTTTTTTTTAAATCTTAAAATATAAATGCCCCAACTCCTTATCTCAATTTATAGCTTTATTTCTCATGTAATCTGGAATTTACCTCATTTTCTTGTTTATGTATGTTTTAACTGTCTCCTTGCAACTGTTCAGTAAGGGCACAGATTTTTGTCTGTTTCACTCACTGCTGTACCTCCAGTGCCTAGTATTTTTGACACACAGAATCTTCTCATAAATAACAGTCCAAAAAAAAATTTTTTTAATGAAACTTTTCACGACTCACTGGCATCTGGAGCGCCATGCAATTCTAATTTCCAGAATTCATTAAAGAAAGATTTGCTAAACATGCAGGTCAGAAGGGGGCAGCAAAGCTTCATTGTCGGACAATCAGCCATCCTGCTAGGTCAGGTCAATTCAGACCCACAGCTAATGGAAGATTCCGCGAGCAAGCTATGCCTAAGAAACTGAGCTGAAGGGGTGAAGTCAGAGAGTTAGCTAGATTTGTGTCCTCGCCAAGAAACAGGTAGAAAGGGAAAGACAAGAATTGTCTGGGAGAATAAAACCCACGCAGGGAGTTCACAGAATGAACAGGTAAATTGTCAAGGAACTATGTTGGGGTTACAGAGAATTTAGCAAATTAACCCAGTGAAGTCAGGCAAACCTACTGGCAGTGTCCACAGAGAGCTATCCCTGCAGATAACAAATCTATTTATCCTTGTAGCCAGAGTCTGAGAGTCAAAACATGCCTACTTCTTAAGAAGACAGGTGTGGACATATGCCAGTCCCAACAAGTGGTACCTCTTTCCTGAGGATCGTGTTTCTTTTAATAATTTAAATGCTCCACATTTTATACGTTGTTAAATTAAGAACAAAGATGGCAAGTGCTTAGGTCCAGGTTGCTACAGAAGAAAACCAGATATTAATGTCTTTGAATTATCCGTTAAAAGAACTCTTGCCATAATTTGTCAGAAAAAGACAGGGCTTTTTCCACTATTCACTCACCTTGTCATTTACTTCCTAAGAAGTCATCATCCCCTAAATTTAAAAAATAGTTATTATTATACCACAGTCCTTTCAACACTCTGTTCTTGAGCTTTTCAAGTCACTTCCTAACTTCATGTTTCCCCATGTCCCCCTCAGCACCCTTCTTGTCTTTCTTGCGTGGTTCAGAGTGACTCCATTTGATACAGAAGCTCTGGATCATCTCAGGTGTGGCTGAGGAACTGAGTTTTAAATTTTATTTAATTTCAATGTATTTATTTTTAAAAGCTCATACTTGGTTCAGCTATTGGAAACTTTAAAGTACATT
>NW_007237655.1:0-2786 GCF_000164805.1 Carlito syrichta | reverse complement strand
CATATAAAATTAACAATTTTCATGTTGATTACATGTTGAAATGATAGTATTTGGGCTATACTGGGTCAAACAAAATATAAAAATTAATTTCAATTTTTTCTACTTTTTTAATATGGCTGTTAGAAAATTTAAGATGACACATATGCTTACTTTATGTTTTTATTGCACTACTCTGGTCTAGAGCCTTATCACTCAAACTGAGGTATATGCATCAGCAGCATAGGTGGGAATTTCTTCAAAATGTAGACTAAGAATCTGCATTTTCTTAAATCCCCAGGTGATTTGTTCAAACATTACAGTTTGAGAAGTGAGATTCTAAACTGCTACCATTAATAATAACTCACCCATTCTTTGTATCTGTGGCACTCAGAAGCTGTTCAACCATTTACATTTGATTTTTTTTTTTTTTGAGTTGGAATCTCACTCTGTCACTCAGGCTGGAGTGCAGTGGCACAATCATGGCTATCACAGCCTTGACCTGCTGGGTTCAGGTGATCCTTCCACTTCAGCCTTCCAAGTAGCTGTAGCTACAGGCCCACGTCTCCACACCTGGCTAATTTTTTTTGTTGTTAATTATAGAGACCAGGTCTCACCAAATTGCCCAGGCTGGTCTCGAACCCCTGAGCTCAGGCAATTCTCTTGCTTTTACCTTCCAAAGTGCTAAGATTACAGACATGAGCCACTGTGCCCAGCTGTTGCATTTAGTTTTAAAACAATTTTGCAGCTTCTCATTCCACACTTGCCATTCCCCTTAAATATCAGCTGCACTGAACCCAAACCAAGATAACTACCAAACAGTACTGGTTCAAGAAATTACTGTTGCTATCTACTCTGGCCTTCCCTGCCCTTGAGCTATCTGTAAACTCATCCAAACTCTTTACTCCCTCGTAGTCATAAACTCACAGAATGTTAGAACTAGATATTGACCATCTTACGCTCATTTCCATGGAAGCAGAGCCTAAGGCAGGGATTTCTGTTTAAGTGATTTATTCAGGAAGTGATCACAGAATAAGATGAGTGAGGGAAGCAGAATAGGGCAGAAGGAACATGCTGAGTGTGCATCTGGTATCCACTGGAGATGGGCTTTCCCTGACCATACATAGGCGATCTAGAGCCCAAATTGCACTGCAAGGTTGTCCTTACTTTAAGCCAAATTCAAGCTTAATTGTTAAGAACAAATGAATTAGGAAAATGTCAGGGAATAAATGTTTATAAATGAAATTTTCAAAAATAATAGTGTTTTATAAAATATGTCTACTAAAAAATAGTTTCAAAAATGTTTGTAAGCCGGGCTCAGTGGCTCAGCCTGTAATCCTATGTCTTTGGGAGGCTGAGGTGAGTGGATTGCCTGAGTGAGTGGTTCGAGACCCGCCTGGGCAACGAGACCTCGTCTCTACAACAAATCAAAAAATTAGCTGGGCGTGGTAGTGTGTGCCTGAAGTTCCAGCTACTTGGAAGGCTGAGGCGGAAGGATCGCTGGAGCCCAGCAGGTCAAGGCTGCAGTGGCCAGGAGCGGCCACTGCACTCCAGTCTGGGTGACAGAGTGAGACTCCAACTCAAAAAAAAAAATGTTTGTAACTTGTAATCCTGAGGTTATATCAAATAATATTCATTAACTATCAAACAGAAACATTAATTACTGAACAGAGATTTAAAGTGTATATACCTGGGCATCTTATTTTATGGTGTAGAAAGACTAAATATATTTGGGTCTGTTAACAAAAGCTATGAACATTTCCATTATAAGTTGGTGTTTATCTACAAAATGCTGATATAAAATAGTTCACAATGTTTACTAGTTTTTACTAGAAATTTAGGCTTTGAAGACTGAAAAATTCTAATTAATATGTACAGTTAAAACTTCTAGAAATAATTAGAAAAGAATGTGAGGGAATTAAGTCAGGTTTATGAAGGAAGTTATGAAGATATGTTTTGGTTAAGACAAAAGAGAATAGTTTTTGTTCTACGGTAGACTAACTGGTTGTTCCACAATGGGAAACAGGAAGAATATAGGACAAAATAAAAGGACTTAAGAAAGTTATACAGTTTTGAGAAAAAGTAATTGAATGAGAAATTTCACATGTTGTCAAGTCATCTAAAATTGAATGAATGTGTTGTAAGGTTTTTCATTTTTTAATGAACCTAATATCAAACTGGCACTAAACAAGACTCTGGGTTTCTCTCTGTTAAAAGAACAAAGTTATCCCTGATATGCAGGGCTGATTCAACATCTGCAAGATCATAAATGTAATTAAAAACATCAACAGATGTAAAAATAGGAATCACGTGATTATATCATTATATGTACAAATAGCTTTCAATAAAATTCAGCATCTCTTCTTGATAAAATCTCTTGAACACTTAGGCATAGAGGGAACATACCTCAAAATAGTAGGAGCCATCCAGGATAAACCCACAGCCAACATATTGCTAAATGGACAAGAATTTGAAGCATTTCTCCTGAAAACCAGAATAAGGTGGCCCACTTTAACTCTTCTTTTTCAAAGTAGTGTTGGAAGTCCTAGCTAAAACAATCAGACAAAAGAAGCAAATCAGGGGTAGCCAAAAAGGGAAAACGGAAGTCAAACTATCCCTCTTTGCTGATGATATGATTCTATACCTAAAAAATCTGAGGGAATCTGTGAAAAACCTGTTTGCACTGATAAAGGACTCTGGTAAAGTCTCAGGGAATAAATTCAATGTGTAAAAGACAGTAGTATTCTTATACACCAATGACAAAAAGGCAGAGAACCAAATAAAAAGCACAATCCCATTCACAGTAGCCA
>NW_007237654.1:0-707 GCF_000164805.1 Carlito syrichta | reverse complement strand
ACTTGTAATCTGAGGTTATATCAAATAATATTCATTAACTATCAAACAGAAACATTAATTACTGAACAGAGATTTAAAGTGTATATACCTGGGCATCTTATTTTATGGTGTAGAAAGACTAAATATATTTGGGTCTGTTAACAAAAGCTATGAACATTTCCATTATAAGTTGGTGTTTATCTACAAAATGCTGATATAAAATAGTTCACAATGTTTACTAGTTTTTACTAGAAATTTAGGCTTTGAAGACTGAAAAATTCTAATTAATATGTACAGTTAAAACTTCTAGAAATAATTAGAAAAGAATGTGAGGGAATTAAGTCAGGTTTATGAAGGAAGTTATGAAGATATGTTTTGGTTAAGACAAAAGAGAATAGTTTTTGTTCTACGGTAGACTAACTGGTTGTTCCACAATGGGAAACAGGAAGAATATAGGACAAAATAAAAGGACTTAAGAAAGTTATACAGTTTTGAGAAAAAAGTAATTTGAATGAGAAATTTCACATGTTGTCAAGTCATCTAAAATTGAATGAATGTGTTGTAAGGTTTTTCATTTTTTAATGAACCTAATATCAAACTGGCACTAAACAAGACTCTGGGTTTCTCTCTGTTAAAAGAACAAAGTTATCCCTGATATGCAGGGCTGGTTCAACATCTGCAAGATCATAAATGTAATTAAAAACATCAACAGATGTAAAAATAGGAAT
>NW_007237653.1:0-762 GCF_000164805.1 Carlito syrichta | reverse complement strand
GGCTGAGGTGAGAGGATCTCTGGAGTCCAGGAGTTCGAGTCAGCCTGGCAGCTTAGTGAGATCACATCCCTCTAAACAATAACAATCATGAGTAAGCGGCATTTTAAAAACAATCAAAAGTGGGCACCGCATAGGAAAAGATGGTCCACAGAAAAAGAAACACCAACAACTCAAGGAAAATGAAAAGATGCTCGAAGTTTTAAAATTGCAAATAATACCCATGATGCAATACAATGATGCCCTTATCAGATGAGGAAAGCTAAAAGAGGACTGCAGTCTCCTGCTGTGTTTGAGCTAAGAAACACATGATTCTGGGAGATCTATGAATCGATGCAGCTTCCATGCAGTTAACAGGGAAGGTCTTTAGGATGTATATTCCTTGGCACAGCAAGGTCACTCCTGGAGGGAGAGACTGAAGAACTAACTGGGTAATGGCCCTGAGAAACAATTTAGGATACCATACCACAGCCTTGGTGGCAATAAGCCCAGAAGGTCAGGATAACTACTCACTGGGGATCAGGTCCACTGTCAGTGGAAGCTAGAAGCTCAAACTCACCTGCAGTAATTTTCTATGTATAAATAAATGTACCCTACAACTCTACAATACAATAATAAATACTCCATACTTTTTAGCTTATGATTCTATCTTTTCTTTTTAACAACCATGAAAACATTAGTTGAGATTTCTTTCTTGACATATTGATAAAGTTATTCGTGCAAATGTCACAACAAAATATTCAATTAGGAAACCAGAAAATTAAA
>NW_007237652.1:0-823 GCF_000164805.1 Carlito syrichta | reverse complement strand
TCAACTGACTTTAGTTGGCTGGCGAGTGAGCTGACTGGCAAGAATACTTAACTAGTCGGCTGACAAGTGAGACGACAGGTAAGCATACATAACTAGTTGACCAGCGAGTGAGCCGACGAGTGAGCTGCCTTTACTAGTTGGCCAGCATGAAAGCCATTGGTGAGCTGAATTAACTAGTTGGCTTGCAAGCAAGCCGACTAATTAGCTGCCCTGTTGGCCTGTGAGTGAGCCAAAAAGTTAGTTGAACTTTTGGCTGGTGAGTGAGCTGACTAGTTTGCTGACCTGTTGGCAGGTGAGCGAGCATACTAGTTAGCTGACCTGATGGAAAGTGAGCAAGGCCACTAGTTAGTTGACCAGCTAGCTGAGATGCTAACCAACTAGTTAGCTAAGTAACTAGCTGATTTGCTAGCTTACTTAACTAGCTAGCTGATTAGCTAGCTGGCTATCTGGCTGACATAACTGGCTAGTAAACAAGCTCTCTAGCTAACTAGTTAGCTGACGTAACTAGCTAGCTAACTGGCTAGTTAGCTTCCTAACTGACTTAAGTATCTACCTGATTAGCTAGCTGACTAGATAGCAGACTTAAATAGCTAGCTGACAAGCAACCTGACTAGCTAGCTGATTTAAATAGCTAGCTGAATAGTTAGCTGACTTGACAGCTGACTTAACTATCTAGCTGGCTAGCTAGCAGATTTAAATAGCTGACTAACTAGTTAGCTGGCTAGTTGGCTAGCCAGCTGACTTAAACAGCTAGCTACATGGTTGGATAGATGGCTAGCCAGCTGGTTTAAGTAGCTAGCTACCTGGCTGAATAGTTAGCTGA
>NW_007237651.1:0-916 GCF_000164805.1 Carlito syrichta | reverse complement strand
TGCTACTCAGCTGAATTAACTCCTTGCTATATAGCTAGCCAGCTGGCTAGCCAGCTGACTAAACTAGGTGACATAACTAGCTAACCAGCTGTCTAGCCAGCTCACTTAATTAGCAAGCTAGCTAGGTAGCCTTCTGGATAGCCAACTGACTTAAATAGGTGATTTAACTAGCTAGCCATCATGTCAGACAGCTGGCTTAACTATCTAGCTACATAGCTAGCCAGCTGGCTAGTCAGATTACTTAACTAGCTGAGTTAACTAGCTATCTACCTAGCTGGCCAGCTGACTTAAATAGTTAGCTAACCAGCTAGCTACATAGCTAACAAGCTGACTTAAATACTTAGAGGCCTAGCTAGCTTGCTGACTTAACCAGCTAGCAAACTATTAAGCTTACTCGTTATTTAACGTGCTAGTCAGCTGACTTAATCATCTGACTTAACTTGTTAGTTAAAGAGATAGCTAGCTGACACAACCAGTTGACTTAACTCATTAGATAACTAGCTAGCTAGTCTACTCAACCAGCTGACACAACCCGTTTGCTAACTAGCTAGCTAGCTGACCCAACCAACTGGCTTAACTCGTTAGTTAACTATCTAACTACCTGACTCAACCTGCTGACTTAACCCGTTAGCTAACTTGCTAACTGTCTTAACCAGCTAACAAAATTAGAAAGTTGACTTAACTAGCTGACTTTGCTATCTGATCTATTTAGTTAGCTGACTTAACCGTCTGACAACTAGTTAGCTCGCTGACAACTACCAGAATTAAAAAGTTACCTAACTATTTAAATGACTGAATAACTAGCTGCTTTAATAATTAGCTACTTAATTTGGTAGCAGACTTAAGTATGTGACTTAAATAGTTAGCTAACTAGTGAGTTAGCTGAGTTAGCTAGCTGGTTAGCTAGCTGACTTGG
>NW_007237650.1:0-1012 GCF_000164805.1 Carlito syrichta | reverse complement strand
ATCTAGAGAGCTGGCTGCCCAGCTGAATTAACTGGCTGACTTAGCCATCTATCCAGCTGGTTAGCCAACTGAATTAACTAACTTGCTACTTAGCTAGTCAGCTGGCTATCCAGCTGACTTTACTAGATGACTTAACCTGCCAGTCAACTACCTAGCCAACTGACTCAATTAGCTGACTTAACTAGTTAGCCAGCTGTCTATCCAGCTGACTTAACTAGCTCCCTACCTAGCTAGCTAACTGGATAGCCAGCTGACTTAACTAGCTGACTTAATTAGATAGCCAACTGGAAAGAAAACTGACTTAACTAGCTCGCTACTTCACTAACCAAAGCTTAGCCAGCTGACTTAACTTGCTGACATAAATAGCTGGCCTGCTTGCTACTCTACTCAGCTGAATTAACTTCCTTGCGATATAGCTAGCCAGCTGGCTAGCCAGCTGACTAAACTAGGTGACATAACTAGCTAACCAGCTGTCTAGCCAGCTCACTTAATTAGCAAGTTAGCTAGGTAGACTGCTGGATAGCCAACTGACTTAAATAGGTGATTTAACTAGCTAGCCATCAGGTCAGACAGCTGGCTTAACTATTTAGCTACGTAGCTAGCCAGCTGGCTAGTCAGATTACTTAACTAGCTGAGTTAACTAGCTATCTACCTAGCTGGCCAGCTGACTTAAATAGTTAGCTAACTAGCTAGCTACCTAGCTAGCCAGTTGACTTAAATAGTTATCTAACCAGCTAGCTACATAGCTAACAAGCTGACTTAAATACTTACAGGCCTAGCTAGCTTGCTGACTTAACCAGCTAGCAAACTATTACGCTTACTCCTTATTTAACGTGCTAGTCAGCTGACTTAATCATCTAACTTAACTAGTTAGCTAAAGAGATAGCTAGCTGACACAACCAGTTGACTTAACTCATTAGATAACTAGCTAGCTAGTCTACTCAACTAGCTGACACAACCCGTTTGCTAACTAGCTAGCTAGCTGACCCAGCCAACTGGTTTAACCCGTAGT
>NW_007237649.1:0-765 GCF_000164805.1 Carlito syrichta | reverse complement strand
TAAGTCAGCTGGCTAGCCTGCTGGCTAGCTAGTTAGCTAGGCAATTAAGACAGCTGGCTAGCCACCTGGCTAGCTAGTTATGACAACTAGTTAAGTCAGCTGGCTAGTCAGCATGCTAGCCAGGTAGCTTGCTAGTTAAGTCAGCTGGCTAGACAGCTGGCTAGCTAGATAATTCACCGAGTTAATTCAGCTGAGTTTCCAGCTGGAAAGCTATGTAGCAAGCTAGATAATTCAACTGGCTAGACAGCAGGCCTGCTGGTTAAGACAGCTAGTTAAGTCTGCTGGCTAGCCAGTTGGGTAGCTAAGTAGTGAACATTTAAGTCAGTTGGTTAGTCAGCTGTCTAGCTAATTAATTCTGCTGGCTATCCAGATGGTTAGAGTGATAGATAACTAGTAAAGTCAGCTGGCTAGTCAGCTGCATAACTAGCTAAGTCAGCTAGTTTAGTCATCTGGTTGGCCAGCTTCCTAGCTTGTTAATCAACTAGTTAATTTGACTGGCTAACTTGCTAGTTTGTGAATTAGCCTCATTAAATCAATTGGCTAGGCATCTCACTAGCTAGTTAAGAGGCTAGTTAAGTCAAATGACTACACAGCTGGCTAGCTTGCTATTTCAGCTAGTTAAGCCAGCTGGCTAGCTAGGTAGCTAGCTAGTGAAGTCAGCTGGTTATATCAACTAGCTAGCAAGTTAAGTCAGCTAGTTAAGTCAGATAGCTAGCTAGGTAGCTAGCTAGGTAGCTAGCTAGTTATTTCAGCTAGTAAAGTCAG
>NW_007237648.1:0-16822 GCF_000164805.1 Carlito syrichta | reverse complement strand
CCTAATGGCAGCAAGAGAAGACCAATTCGAATAGCAGCAGATTTATCTACAGAAACCCTCAGACTAGGAGAGCTTGGAGCCCAATCTTCAAAGTTCTCAAAGATAAACAATTTCAACTAAGAAAAACCTATCCAGTCAAGCTAAGCTTCATCAGTGGGACAGGGGTTGCAATCTTTCCCAGACATCCAATTCCTAAGAACTTATGCTGCCTCCAGACTACCTCTACAAGAAATACTTAAGAAAGTATTAGACACAGAAGAAAAGGAGAAAAGAATGACAACATTCTTTAGAAGAGTCAGGGAAAAGATGGGAAACACACATGAACCAACCCCCAAACCAAAGGAAAACAACAAATAAATAGGAACAACAACAGTTCTATAAGAACCATATGACAAGCAAATACCACCACATTTCAATAATTAGCCTGAAGGTGAATGGACTAAAAGCACCACTGAAAAGACAGAGAATTGTGAACTACATAAGAAATCATGACCACATTATTTGCTGCATCCAGGAGAGTCATCTCACTACAAGGGATGCACACAGACTCAAAGTTAAAGGATGGAGAATGACTTTCCAGGCAAGTGAATCACAAAAGAAGGCAGGAGTTGCAATCTCAATATCAGACAAAATAACCTTTAAGCTATCAAAAATGTAAAAATATACAAAAGGACACTACATATTGATAAAAGGTTCAATTCATCAGCAAGAAATATCCATTCTAAACATATATGCATCCAACACAGGAGCACCACATTTATAAAATAACTACTAAGTAAACTAAAAGTAAGATATTGACTCTAACACTATTATAGCAGGGGACTTAAATACCCCACTGACAGCCCTAGATAGACCATCGAGGCAAAAAATCAGCAAGAAGATCCAGAATCTACACTTGACACTTTACCAAATGAACTTAGTTGATACCTACAGATTATTCCACCCAAGAACCAAGAATATACATACTACTTATAATCACATGGAGCATATTCCAAGATTGATCACATTCTTGGATGCCAATCAATCATAAAAAAATTCCACAAGGTTGAAATCTTGCCATGCACATTCTCAGGCCACAGTGGAATTAAAATAAATATTAAAACCAGCAACATTTACCCCAAACCCACAAAGACATGGACACTAAACAACATGATGCTGAACAATGACTGGGTCAACACTGAAATCAAAGAAGAAGTTGAAAGTTTCCTGGAAACAAATGAAAATGAAGAAACATTTTACCAAAACTTCTGGGATGCCATGAAATCAGTTTTAATAGGGAGATTTATATCTCTATGGGCACACATCAAGAAAATGGAGAGATTACAAGTGGAGAACCTAACAAATCACCTAAAGGAGATAGAAAGAGAAGACCACCAAAACCCAAACTTTAGCAGAAGAATCCAAATCACAAAAATAAGAGCCCAAATATGGGACAAGGGAGACAAAAATATCATAGAAAACATCAACAAAACAAAAAGTTGTTTCTTTGAAATAATTAATAAGATTGATGGACCCCTAACCAGAATACAAAGAAATAAAAAAGACCAAATCAAAACTGACCCCAAAGAAGCACAAAAGATTATCAGAGATTACTATGTACACCTATATGGAAACAAACTTGAAAATCTAGATGAAATGGAGGAATTTCTGACATCACACAACCTCCCCAGGTTAAAACAAGAAGGCATTGAGACACTAAATAGGTCCATAACAACCCAAGAAATTGTCTCTATCATACAAAAACTACTTACAAGAAAAAGCCCTAGACCAGATGGCTTTCCAGCAGAATTCTATAAAACATACAAGGAGAAGCTGATACCAATCCTGTTGAAAGCATTCCAGGCAATTGAGAAAGATGGCAGTCTCCTCAAATCATTTTTTGAAGCTAAAATTACACTGATAATCAAACCAGGTAATGATCCAACAAAGAAAGAGAACTACAGGCCAATATCCCTTATGAACATCAATGCAAAAGTCCTCAACATGATTCTAGCAAATTGGATCCAAAAACACATCTAAAATATCACCCGCCATGACCAAGTAGACTTCATCCCCAGGATGCAGGGCTGGATCAACATTCACAAGACCATAAATGTCATTAAATACATCAACAGATGTAAAAGCAAGAGCCATATGATTATCTCATTAGATGCATAAAAAGTTTTTGATAAAATCCGGCATCCTTTCTTGATAAAAACCCTCAAACATCTAGGTATAGAAGGAACATATTTCAAAATAGTAAGTGCCATCTATGACAAACCCACAGCTAACATATTGCTAAATGGTCAGAAACTGGAATCATTGTACCTGAAAACTGGAACAAGACAAGGCTGTCCACTCCCATCCCTCTTATTCAATATTGTGTTGGATGTCTTAACTTAGACAGTTAGCCAAAAGAAAGAAATCAGGGGTATCCAAACAGGAAAAGGGGAAGTCAAGTTATCCCTCTTTGCTGATGATATGATGCTATACTTTGAAAATCCAAGAGAATCCGTCAAAAACCTGCTTGCACTGATAAAGAACTTTGGGAAGGTCTCAAGGTACAAAATAAATGTGTAAAAGACAATTGCCTTCCTCTACACCAACAACAAGTAGGCAGAAATCCAAATAAAAAGCATAATCTGATTCACAATAGCCACCAAAAAAAGAAAGAAAGAAATACCTCGGCATCTTCCTAACCAGAAACATGAAAGACCTTTACAATGAAAACTACAAAACACTGCTTAAAGAAATCCAAGAAGATACAAGCAAGTGAAAAAATATTCCATGCTCATGGATAGGAAGAATCAACATTGTTAGGATGTCCATCCTACCAAAGGCAATCTACAGATTCAACGCAATACCCATTAAGCTACCAGCATCATTCTTCTCAGACCTAGAAATGACAATGCAGAAATTCATATGGAAGGATAAATGACAATGAATAGCTAAAACAATCCTTTGCAAAAGAAACAAAGCAGGAGGTGTCACACTTCCCGACTTCAAACTTTAGTATAAGTCTACAGAAATCAAAACAGCCTGCTATTGGTACAAGAACAAGCATATAGATCAATGGAACAGGATAGAGATTTCAGAAGCAAAGCCTCGATTTCTCAACCAACTCATCTTTGATAAATCCTCTAACAAAAACCACTGGGGAGAGGAGAACCTATTCAGTAAATGGTGCTGAAAAAACTGGCTGACCACATGCAGAAGATTGAAACAGGACCCGTACCTATCACCATACACAAAAATTAACTCTAAATGGATCAAAGACCTGAGTGTAAAACCTCAAACTACAAGAATTGGAACTGGGAACCAATTCCTATTCAGAACCCTAAAGACAAATACTTTAAGAAATAAAATAGACAAGTGGGATCTCATCAAATTAATGAGCCTCTGCAAAGCAAAAGAAACCATCAAGAGAACAGGGAGATAGCCCACAGAATGGGAAAATATATTTGCCAACAGTATATCTGACAAAGGCCTAACATCTAGGATCTACAAGGAACTCAAATGCGTTGAAAGGATAAATTCTAGCAGCCCCTTTAAAAGTGGGCAGAAGACATGAATAGACACTTCCCAGAAGAAGATATACGGGCAGCCAACAGACATGAAAAAGTGCTCAGCCTCACTTATCATCAGAGAAATGCAAATCAAAACCACACTGAGATACCATCTAACCCCTCTAAGAATGACCATCATTAATAAAACAAACAACAACAGATGCTGGCAAGGATGTGGAGAAAAAGGAATGCTTCTACACTGCTGGTGAGAATACAGACTAGTACAACATTTTTGGAAGACAGTGTGGCAATTTCTGAAAAAAAGTAGAAATTGACCTTCCATATGACCCAGCAATTCCCCTATTGAGAATATACCTGGAGGAACTCAAATTATTCTACAAAAAAGACATTACACATGTATGCTTGTGGCAGCTCTATTCCCAATAGCAAAAGCATGGAACCAACCATGTTGCCCATCAAATCTGAACTGGATAAAAAAATGTGGTACATATACACAATGGAATATTATGCAACCATAAAGAAGGACAAATATATGGGCTTTGCCATAACTTGGATGAATTTGGAGTCGATCATACTCACTGATTTATCACAGAAACAAAGAACTGAGTTCCATATGTTCTCACTCATAAGCTGACCTTGAACAATTATAATACTATAAGAAACCCATTGGCAGTAGTGGAAAACTGTCAAGGGAGGAGGGTGGAACTGGCAGTTGAGGGAAACTGCTAGGGGAGGGAGGGGCATACCTCATGAACAAGGGTACCTGAATGATCAATGTTTGTATACCTAACCTTCAATTGTACCCCACATCTTTATAACAAATAAATAAATTAATTAAAAAATTGAACAAAGCCGGGCTCGGTGGCTCAGCCTGTAATCCCATGCCTTTGGGAGGCTGAGGTGAGTGGATTGTCAGAGCCCGAGGGTTCGAGACCTGCCTGGGCAGCAAGACCTCATCTCTACAATAAATAAAAAAAAAATCAGCTGGGCGTGGTAGCACATGCCTGTAATTCCAGCTTCTCAGAAGGCTGAGGTGGAAGGATCACTGGAGCCCAGCAGGTCGAGGCTGCAGTGGCCAGGAGTGGCCACTGCACTCCAGTCTGGGTGACAGAGTGAGACTCCAACTCAAAAAAAAAAAAAAATTGAACAAAGTGAGAGAATCTACATAAGGAAGAATAGAGGATTGAGCAAGCAGAAGTGAAAGCTATCTTCCATCACTGAACAATTGAATTACAGAAGAAGAGGAAAGGAGGAGGAAAGCCATCCCAAATAAAGAAGAATCAAAGCAAGAACACCGTTCTGATATAGACCTCTGGGAAGATAACACCTGAGAACACAGACTTTGGAACTCAAAACAATGAAGAGCCCCCAGAATCACGGGTCACAAAACACAAACACAGAGATCAAGACATTAATAGAGAGAATGAATAGAAATAACGAGAGACAAGAAGAAAGAATGAAGAAGTTGATAGTTGAGATTATGGCAATAAAGAATACAAAATAAATAATGAACTGACAAGCATGGAAAGCAGAATTAACCATGGAGAAGTAAGAATTTCAGAGATTGAAGACCAAAATATGGAAGTAACTCAAACTGTTAAAAACATAGAAAAGAAGGAACAAACCTCCAAGATGTGTGCAATTATATCAAGAGGTTGAGTCTAAGTGACATTCTTGGGGCAGATAGTGAAACACTGACCACCCTGAGCAAGCATTGCACAAAATTATACGATATAACTTCCCTTATCTCATCTGAGATGTGACTGTTCAAACAGAAGAGATTAAGAGAACCCTTGAAAGACATCAAATGAGAAGACCTAACTCCAAGACACAAAGTAATCTGCTTATGTAAAAATGTATTAAAGAAAAAATCCTAAGGGTAGTAAGACAGAAAGACCCGATTACTTACTGGGAAAGATCAGTTAGAATAGCAGCAGAGTTGTCTACAGAAACACTACAGACTAGAAGAGGTTGGAGGCTAATCTTCAAAGTACTCAAGATAAACAAAGTGGCTTGTAAGTAAACCAGAAAAAAGACCTTGACTGAAACACTATCATAGTTGGGGACTTAAATACCCTACTAACACCCCTAGATAGATCATGGAGGAAAAAAGTCAACTAGGGTATCTTGAACTTCAGCATGAAGCATGCCCAAACGGACCCAATAGATAACTACAGAGCACTCCACCCAACAACCACAGAGTATATATTCTACACATTACCACATGGAACTTACTCCAAGATTGACCACATCATTGGACATAAATCAAGAATAAACCAAACTCAGAAGATTTATATCCTGCCATGCACCTTCTCAGACCACAGTGGAATACAAATAAATATCAACAGCAATACTAGCCCCAAACCCACTCTAAACAACACATGGGCTCTAAACAACACAATGCAGAACAACTCCTGTGTCAACACAGAAAGCAACGAAGAAATTAAAAGATTTCTGGTAAAAAATGAGAATAAAGACACATCTTACAAAAATCCCTGGGATACCACGATAGTAATACTGAGAAGGAGATCATTTCTTTATGAACACAGACCAAGAAAATGGAAAGATCACAAATTGACAGCCTAACAAACCACGTAAGGAAGCTGGAAAGACAAGACCACCAAAACCCTAACTTCAGCAGAAGAATTTACATCATCAAAGCAAAAGTTGAAATACAGGACATAGAAGACAAAAATAGTGTAGAAAAAAATTTAATAAAACAAAAAGCTGGTCCTTTAGAAGGATAAGCAAGATTGATGGACTCCTAGTCAGACTGACAAAAAAGAAAAAGACATAAACATTCCAAATAAAAACAATCAGAAATGCAAAAGATCAAATCATAATGGACCCTGAAGAAATACAAAAAAATTATTAGAGATTACTATGTACATCTCAGTGGAAAGAAACTTAAATCTTAAATGAAATGCAGGACTTTTTGACATCACACAACCTTTCAAGATTGAAACAAGAAGAAACTGGGACCTTAAATAGCCCAATAACAACCCAGGAAATTGACTTTGTCATAAGAAAACTACCCATAAAACAAAAGTCCAGGACCAGTTGGTTTTCCAAAGAAGTTCTACAAAATATACAAGAAAGAGCTAATACCAATCTTACTGACAGTGTTTCAAGCATCTGAGAAAGAACTCTCCCCAAATCATTTTATGATGCTAATATACCCAAACCAGTTAAAGATCCAACAAAGAAAGAGAGCTACAGGCAAATATCTCTGATGAACATAGATGCAAAAATACTCAACAAGATTCTATCAAAGTGGATACAACAACACATCTCAAAAATCATCCACCATGACCAAGTAGGTTTCATTTCCAGAAGGCAGGACTTGTTCAACATCCACAAGACCATAAATGTAATTAAATTTATCAACAGATGCAAAAATAGAAATCACATGATTATATTATTAGATGCAGAAAACGCTTTTGACAAAATCCAGCATTCCTTCTTGAAAAAAAAACGCTTAAACATCTAGGCATAGAGGGGAAATATCTCAAAATAGTAGGACCCATCTGTAATAAACTCACAGCCGACATATTGCAAAAAAGGACAAAAATTGGAACATTTCCCCTGAAAACCATAACAAGGCAAGGCTGCCCATTTCCAGCCCTCTTGTTCAACATAGAGTTGGAAGTCCTAAGTGGAGGAAACAGACAAGAGAGGGAAATCATGGGTATCCAAATAGGAAAAGAGGAGTCAAGCTATTCTCATTGCTGACAATATGATTCTAAACCTCAAAAATCCAAGAGATTCTGTCAAAAACCATATGGCACTAATAAAGGAATTTGATAAAGTCTCAGGGTGCAAAATCAATGTACAAAAGACAGTCATTTTCTTATACAATAACAAACAGGCAGAGTCAAATAAAAACACAATCCCATTCACAATAACCACAGAAAAAAAAAAAAACACACAGAAAAGAAACACCTGGGCATCTTTCTAACCAGAGAAGTGAAAGACCTTTACAATAAAAACTATAAAACATTGCTCAAAGAAATCCAAGAAGATACAATCAAATGGGAAAATATTCCATACTAATGGATTGAAAGAATCAACATTGTTAAGCTGTCCATCCTACTCAAGGCAAACTACAGGTTTAGCACAATACCCATTAAATTGCTAGCATCATTCTTCTCAGACCTGGAAACAACAATACAGAAATTCACATGGAATCACAAATGACCATGAATAGCCAAAACAATCCTCAGAAAAGGAAAAGAAGTGGGAAAGATCACACTTCCAGACTGTAAACTTTATTATGAGTACAATAAACAAAATTTCCTGGTATTGATACATGAACAGGTATATAGACCAATGGAACAGGATAGAGATACTAGAAGCAAAACCTCAATTTCTCTACCAACTCATCTTTGACAAAGACTTCACTACCAATGCCTGGGGAAAGGAGAACCTATGCAGTAAATGGTGCAGGGAATACAGGCTAACCACATGCACAAGACTAATACAAGATCCCTACCTATCACCATACATAAAAATCAACTCTACATGGATCATAGACCTAAATGTAAAACGTTAAACTGTAAAAACCTTTGAAAATAAAGGAAACACCCTTATGGAAACTAGGACTGGAAACCAATTCCTGATGAAAAGATCAAGAGCCCATGTCATGAGATAAGAGAGACAAGTGAGACCTCATCAAACTGAACAACTTCTGCAAAGTCAAAGAAATAATCAAGAGAGCAGGGAGAGAGCCCACAGACTGAGAATAAATATTTTCCAATTGTATATCTGACAAAGGCCTATGGTCCAGGGTCTGAAATATGCCAAAAATAAAAATAAAAATGCAAACAGCCCTATTAATAAATGGATAAAATATATAAAGAGACACTTCTCAAAGGAAGACATACAAGCTGTCAACAGATATATGAAAAAATGTTCAGCCTTACTAATCACCAAAGAAATGCAAATAAATATGTGCTGAGATACCACCTAACTCCAGTCAGGATGACCATCATCAATAACTCAATAAACAACAGATGTTAGAGAGGATTTGGGGGAAAGGAAACACTTCTACACTGTTGGTGGGAGTGTAAACTAGTACAATTTCTGTGGAAAACAGTGTGGTTTTTCCTAAAATATCTCAAAATCAACCTCCCATATGATCCAGCAATCTGCCTCTGGAAATATATCCAGAGGGACTCAAATAGTTCTACAAAAATCATACCTGTGCAAACATGTTTATTGCAGCACTATTCACAATATCAAAAACGTGGACCCTACTATGCTTCCCATCGAAAGTAGACTGGATTTAAAAATGTTACATATGTACATTATAATATTGCACAACTATAAAGAAGGACAAAATTATGAGCGTTGCAGCAACTTGGATGGACGTAGAGTCTGTAATGCTCAGTGACGTATCACAGAAACAAAGACCTGAGTACCACATCTTCTCACTCATAAGTGGACCCTGAAAAATTTTCCTATTACTCTAAAAAAATGAATGACCATAGTGGTAAACTGCCAGGGGAGGGGGGGGGCACATTTCATCAGTAAGTGTATCTGATCACAAACGAGGTGACATGGGGACAAAAGTGAGGCCCAAACTTTACTGGTGCAATGACCATTTGTATACCTAATTCTGAATTGTTCCCCATAACCCTAAAATGAAATAAAAATTTTAGAAGAAAACTTAGGAAACACACTTATGCCCATTGGAGTAGGCAACCAATTATTTAGTTAAATCGCAAAGTGAATGCCATAAAAACTATGATAAATCAGTGGGACCTCATCAAACTAAAAAGCTTCTGCACAGCAAAACAAACAAAGAGAGTGGGGAGAACGCCCATAGAATAGAAAACAATACTAGCTCATAGTATATCTGACACGGGCCTAACATCCAGAATCTAAAAGCAACTCAAATGATCAAAAAGGAAAAAAACAAAAATAAAAAACAAACAGCTCTCTTAAAAAGCAAAGTACATGAATAGACACTTCTCAAAGGAAGATAGGAATGCTCAGACTCACTAATCCTCAGAGAAATGCAAATCAAAACCATAATGAGATACCACCTAAACAGGTCAGGATAGCCATTATTAATAAATAAAAAAAATGATGGTGAGGATTTGGAGAAAAGGGAAAGCTTCTACACTGCTGATGGGATTGCAAATTATTTCAACCTCTATGAAAAATACTGTGGCAATTTCTAAAGGAACTAGAAATTTACCCTCCATATGATCCAGCAATCCCATTTTTGATAATATATCTGAAAGAACATAAATAATTCCACCAAAAAAGACACCTGCACACACATTTTTACTGCAACACTATTCACAATAGCAAAACATGAAACTAACCCTATTGCCCATCGAAAGTGCTGGATAAATAAAATATTGTATGTGTAAACAATGGAGTATTGTGCAGACAAGAGTGAACAAATTAATTGACTTCACAATAAATTGGGTAGAGTTAGAGACCAACATATTTAGCAATCCATCACAGAAATAAAAAACTGAATACTACATAATTTCACTCATAAGCAGGGCCTGAACATTAATCACAATAGCACAAGGGTGGGAGTGGCAGTTGTGGAACACTGCTAGGGGAAGGGGGAACACATAACAACACAAAGGGTACCTGGTCCTAAACCATGGGAAATGAGGACTAATTGGATGCCCAAACGTCACCTGCATGTAGGCTATTTATGTATCTAACCCTGACTTACCTCATATCTCCATAATAAAATAAGGTTATAAAAATAAAATCAAGGTAGAATTTAAAAAATACTTTAAAAAAATGAAAATATTGACACAGTATATCAAAATCCCTAGGGCACAGCAGCAGAAGTCTTGAGAGGAGAATTATAGCATTAAATGCCTACATCAAAAATATAGAGGTATTGGAAATCAACAACTTAACCTGAACCTCAATGAACTAGAAATAAAAAGGTAATTTAAACTTAAGGCTAGCAGAAGAAAAGAGACAACTAAGATCAGAACATGTACTGGTACAAGAATAGACATGTAGATTAGTGGAACAGGATAAAGAACTCAGAAATAAAACCACCTATCTACAACCAACTGATCTTCAACAAAGACAACAAAAATCAACAATTGGAAAGAACACTATTCAAAAAAGGGTGCTGGGAAAATTGACTAGGTAATGAAAGTGAACCTCTTTCTTATACCATATACACAAATTAATTAAGATGGATTAAAGTCTTAAATGTAATACCTGAAGTTGTTAAAAATCCTAGAAGAAATTCTAGAAAACCTTCTTCTAGACATGGGCTAGGCAATGAATTTATGATGAAGACCCCAAATTAATTGCAACAAAAACAAAAAATGAAAATTGGACTTATTAAACCAGAGATAAATAAATAACCAACAGCCTGAACATAAAATCTGCTGAATGGGAAAAAGTAATTGCAAATTGAACCTTAGACAAGGGGCTATCAAGAATCTACAAGGAACTCAAACAACTCAACATGGAAAAAAATAAATAACCCTGTCAAAAAGTGAACAAATTACATGAATAGAAAATTCTCACAAGAAGAAAACTAGTGGTCAATGAACATATGATAAATGCTTATAATCAATAATCATCAGATGAATGCAAATTAAAACTACAATGAGATATCACCTCACACCAGTCAGAATGACTATTATTAGAAAGTCAAAGAACAAAAGATGTTGGCACAGTTGTGGGGAAAAGGAAATGCTCATTCACTGTTTGAATTGTAAGCTATTTCACCCTTTACAGAAAATGGTTTGAAAACTTCTCAAAGAACAAAAAATTGAAATACATTCAACTCAGCAATCTTACCACTAGGGACCTATCCAAAGGAAAAACAATCAATATATTAAAAAGTTATTTGTACTCGAATGTTCATTGCAGCACTGTTTACAATAGCAAAATTATAGAACTAACCTAAATTCCCACAAATGATTTTCTGGAAAAAGAAAATCCAGCGTATATACATCACAGAATACTACATGGTTATAAAAAATGAAACCATGTCCTTTGCAGCAACATGGATAAAACTGGAGCTGGTCATGCTAAGTAAATTGGCTCAGAAACAGAAAACCAAACACTGTGTGTTCTTACTTATATAAGGAAGGTATACAGTCACAAATGTGGAAATAATAGACACTGGAAACCCAATAATGGGGGAGGCTGGAAGGCGAATTAGGGTTCAAAAATTACCTACTAAGTGTAGTGTTCATTATCTGGAGCATGGGCCACCTGAGACCCAATCTCCACTACTACACAATATTTTCATGTAACAAACATGCATGCATATGCCCGACTATGAAACAAACATTTTAGAGAAACAGAAAGAAAAGAAAAGAAATTAAATAAGACACAAAAAATGGAACTGTATTCATGTTCATGGATTAGAAGATAAATATTATTTGAATGTCAATAGTACTCAAAGTGATTTACAAATTCAGTGAAAACTCTATCAGAAAAACAAGGACATTCTTCACAGAAATATTAAAAACAATCCTAAAGTTTATATGAAATCAGAAAAGACCTGGAATAACCAAAGCAATACTGAGAGAAAAGAAAGCTAGTGGTATCACACTACCTGACTTCAAAATATGCTACAAAGCTATAGTAATAAAAACAGTAAGATACTTCAATAAAAACAGACATATTGTCCAATGAAACAGAATAGAAAACCTAGAAGCAAATTCAGTTATTTTCAGTCAACTTATTTTTGACAAAAGTATCAAGAACATAGAAAAGACAACTCCCCTAAATAAAAATTTATTTATTAAAAAATACGTATTATTATTTATTTAAGATTCAGTTGCCTTCAGAATACTCGCCATTTGATGCAATATGATGCAATATACCTATCTAAACACTTTGTCCACTGCTCAGAGCCATTACTGAATTCATCTATTTGGATGCATTTTAGGGCTTCTGCCATTGTTTTTTCATCTCTTCCACATTGACCAAAGTTTTACTTTGGAGGACCTTTTTCATCCAGGAAAACAAAGAAAAGTCACTCGGGCCATAATCAGGTGAATATGGAGTGTGGGGCATGGGCCACGTGCAGTTTTTCATCAAAAACTGCTGAACATTCAGTGTAGTAGTGGAGAGGTATGTTTTTGTGGGGAAGAACCAGTCACATGTTTGTCACAAAAAATTCACTGAAATTGAATGCAGCCTCTCACAACAGCATTAGCTGGGATATTGATGCCAGTAGGTTTCTAGAACACTGACCTAGTGAGGGAAGCCTTTACTACAAAAGGGCCCACCCTCCAAAACACAGTTCTGGGTTTTTCTGGATTCATCCTTTTAAACTAGGAAAAGACAGCCTCTTCAATGAATTATGTGAGAAAACCGAATGATGCAAGGCCTCGGTCTCACATATTATACAAAAATAAACTCAAAACTTATTAAAGACTTAATTGTAAGACTAGAAACTATTCAAACTACTGTAAGAAAACATTAAGGAAACACTTCATGGCATTGATATCAGCCAAAATTTTTGTTTTTACTTTTGGTGAGACCATAAATAGCACAGGCAACAAAAGTAAAAATAGACACATGGGATAATATAAAGCTAGAAAATGTCTGGAAAGTCAAAGAAACAATAAAGAGCTGATTAGAGTGCATCTAGAGAATGGGGGGAGATAATTACAAGCTATCTATCTGATAAAGATTTAATAACCAGAATATACAAGAAACTTAAATTTGACAGCAATAAATAAATAAATAATTCAATTAAAAATGGGCATAAGATCTTAACAGACACTTCTCAACAGAATACATACAGAGAAAAATGTTCAACATCACTAATTATAATGGTGATGCAAATCAAACCACAAGGAGGTATTATCTTAATAAGAATAGCTAGTATTAAAAAGTTAAAAAACTAACAGGCACTGGTAAGGATGGGAAGAAAAGCAACTATTTTACACTGTTGGTGGGAATGCCAGTTAGTACAGTCACCATGGAAAACAGTATGGAGATTCCTTAAGAACCTAAAAATTGATGTGCCAGATAATCTAGTAATCCCAATACTGGGGATTTATCCAAAGGAATATAAATTAGCATAAAAAATAATACCAGCACCCTCTGTTTATTGCAGCACTATTTATAATAGCAAATATATAGAATCAACCTAAGTATCCATCAATAGATGAATTATTAAAGAAAATGTGGTATATATACAAAATGCAATATTTCCAACCATCAAAAAGACAGAAGGAATAAGCTCTTGTTTCGATAGTACATTGGGGCAACTATAGATAACAATTTGTTGTGTAATCAGAAGTGTTAGAGGAAAGGTATTGGACTATTATCAACATACAGGAATTAATGTTTGGAGTACTGGATGTCCCAGTTACTCTGGTTCAATTATTACACATTGTATGCATGTATCAAAATACCACCTGTACCTCAGAAATATGTACAACTATTATGTATTAATGTAAATAAACAAGCAAGCTCCTTTAATTGTTAAATACTTATGTCTTATACTTAAATGTCGTTTCAACTTTTCTGAAGTCATGCTGCATTTTTACGTTGTTTTCCACATAAGGAACATAATGGAATAGGAAAATTTGGATTAGCATTCTAGGCCATATAATACTCATCCACAAATTGCTCTAACTATAAATATGGCACTTTGTGTACACATGTCCTTTGTAGCATTAGTGCAGTAAAATGACTCAGAAGATTGTGATTCTTCATCACTAATTTTCTAAATAAATTCTATTGAAATGTAATTCACATACGATAAAATTCAACAGTTTAAAATATACCTGTCAGTGATTTTGATTATATTCATATAGTTATTCAATGAGTCATCATTAAATTTATCAGATTTTTCTCTAGGGCAAAATAGAATCCTTGATTTTGTATGTAACATATATGCACAAATTACCTCATTGGACCATCAGGCATATGTAAAAGCACAAATTATAAAATAATGAAGAACAAAATAATAAATAAAAAATAAATATCACAAACATAAAACCTTCACATAGTGAAGCAGTTCTGATATACACACAAGTTGTTTAAAATTTAAAACAGCAAAGTGAAGAGGATAGATGATTAACAGCACATACAACTTTCTCCTTTAGAATGAACAGTTTTCCCTGACTTTTCAGTTACTCAGATGATCTCTTTGTCTGCATAAGGGGATATCAGGAAGGCAATTTGCAAAAGAAGCTGATGCCACCAGGCCACTACAATCCCCTTTGTGCAATACAGTGCTCATCTCTACATTGCATTTACATTCATCTATAGTACAGCAAAATCTGAGGATAAACTCAACCAATTGACTGTTTTTCTAGTTACCACTGTCTTAGAGGATTTTAAAACCTCTAAAACATTGCTAATGGGGTTTCTCAGTCACTGTCATTACTGCAAGTGTAGGTATCACACAATGTGTGCTGTTGCAAAAAAACAAAACAAAACCAAACACAACTATATATTTTTCTCAATCACTATCTCTTGAAGAACCATTATTGACATCTCACAGAATTCTAGGGTTCTGGCAATAGCTGCAAACTAGAGATGTAGCAGTAGATTTGGTGTTCTTTGCCTAGATTCTTACATGTGTAAATGGTGTTTTTTGCTGGCCTCTGTTCCTGATAGATTTTTTAAACACACTCTCACTCTTCTGTCACTAGCATCTTCCTTGAAAATTTCCACCTCCATCCTTCAGCCTTAATAAAAAGTCTAAAATTATTGCTTAAAAAGTTAAGATACAGAAAAGATGCTGAGCTTGGTATAAACCTTAGAAATTTCTAATAGTCAAGTTAACAGTATTATAAATGTAACTTGATGTGGGAGAATTTGGTAGAAATTTATGATGACAAATCTGCAATTAATTGTCATATAAGGATGCATTTATGATTAATCAGGACAGCATAATCATTAGGCTGTGAGACTTAAGTATTAGGAATTTACACATTCACTTAATAGATATTTATAGAAGGTCTACTTCGTGGCAGGCATTGTTTTAAACTTGGGGCTTTATAGCAATAACTGGAAGATGACTCAAATTTTTTTCACTAATGATGCTTTCATTCCAGAAATGAAGAAAAATTTACATTGTACTTTAAATAATTGATAAATATTATTTTTTGGACCCAAATAAGTTCTCAAATTTTTCTTTTTTCTTTATAGTAGACCAAAGGACTTTTCCCTTTCCTTCTCATTAGGTATTACAGCAATTCTATCCCTTTCCACTCAATGTAGCTGCAAAAACAATGTAGTCTCTCTTTAATGCCCATTTTCTTGTCCCTTGAATTTAAATATTTAAGAATCATTAAGTCCTGGGATTTTGATGATATTCCATATGGAAGAAAAGACAGTAAGCACAATTTATTAGTAAGATGACACTACCTGTTTTAGCAAACAATGCCAATATCTGAGAGTCTGTTTTTTATTCATATAAAGAACAGAGGCAGAGCATTAGTCACTAAGAATGGTTGCCTCACTTCTAAGAGCTGATTCAGAGACCCAGGTTCTTTTTACATAGTGATTCTGCCATCTACAATATTTTGGCTTCCAATGTAACTGCTTTTCTGTTTCAGCCTGGCAGAAAGGAAAATAATTGAAGCATCTCATATAAGAGGTGTTTATAAGTCAAGTTTGTGAATGATGTACACAACTTCTGTTCATATTCCATCATCTAGAATGTACTTTATGGTCATCGCTATCTACTGTAATGTTTAATCTTATGCATCATCTTGAGTGGGCCAGTGTGCCCAGATTAATCTTATTTCTCTTTTTGTCTGTGAGGATGTTTCCAGATTAGATTAGCATTCAGATCCATAAATTCAGTAAAGTTGATTGCTCTCTCTAATGTGGATTGTCATCCTGCAATCCATTGAAAAAATGAATAGAACAAAATTTGTAAGATGGAGAATTTGCACCTTTTTTCTGCCTCACTATTTGAGCTGGGACAGTTTATCTTCACTTTTGCCCACTGAATAGGACATATATTATCAGGCTTCAGACAGGAACCAAATTGTACCACTAGCTTTCCTGGGTCTCCAGCTTTCTGACAGCATATCCTGGGTTTTGGCCTGCATCATTGTATGAGCCACTTCATTATATATATATAGCCTATTGGTTCTGTTTTGTTTAAAGAACTCTAACTAATGCTGTCATCTGCAAGAGAAGCTAGGCCCGTAACATTTCTAATACTATTTATAGTCGTTGATTGATAATTAATATTCACAACTCTTTATAGCTATGAATTAACTTATATAATCCCCATGATGTCAGTCAATTTGTTTGTGTTCTTTTTTTTTTTTTTAGTTGGAGTCTCACTCGTCGCCTAGACTGGAGTGCAGTGGCCGCCCCCG
>NW_007237647.1:0-598 GCF_000164805.1 Carlito syrichta | reverse complement strand
TAATCTATAAGTTTAGTAAAATGACTTAACTGTCAGTTATAATATTATCCTATTACGATTTAACGTAATGCCTTATAACTCAGTTAAAAACTTATTCTTAAACTACAAAACTTTACTATAATTCCTATGTTTCATATGTCTAAACTTTAATTTTTATATGATCTAGTTATTGGACTTTAATACTATGCTATATCCTATTAAGCTAATACCTTATCGTTAGTTCTTTTATAAATCGTATAGTAACTATTACACTTGAATAATGTAGCAAAAGGAAACAAAACAGCAAGCATAAATTTATGCAACTATGAGTGTATATGTATATATTTTATCCTAACAAGTCTACTCTAAAAATCAAATAGTAGCTGTCACACTCTTGAACAAGGAAATGCAGGGTTGCCAAGATGGCGGCCATGGGCTGAAGCAGAGAGTTTCGGTAATTAACGAAACAAAAGAAAATGTTCTGCCTGGCTAGGGGCAGGGCGACAAAACTATCATGGTAATTTAGTTTCTAATCTTAGCCCTAGGGGAAACAGCTTTCGGGAACAAGAGCTGACTACCCAGTCTACCAGGAAATAGAAGTTAAAAAATATCTAGAAAG
>NW_007237646.1:0-988 GCF_000164805.1 Carlito syrichta | reverse complement strand
ACCTCCTGGGAATTTTTTGGATTGAGGACTCGTACAATTTATATTATTTTTCGTCCTTAGTTGGAGGCAGTGTAGTGTCCTGTATGTGAGGACTCTCTTTCCCTAGATCCCTGTTTCGAAACCCTGATTCTTGCTTAGCCCTTAGTAAGTCGCCATGTAGATTATTTAATAGAGGAACCGTGTAAAACAGATGTCTTCTTTTTTCTTAGCTAGAGGCCATGTAGTTTCCTGAATATGCGGACTGCTAATACACACATTCATGCCTCTAATCCCTGATTATTCTTTAGCTGTAAGCAAGTTGCCCTATAGATTTTCAGGACTTAGGTCTCGTATAAACCAAATTGCGTATGTTTAGCAGCAGCCATGCATTTGCCTGTATATGAATACTCCCTTTCCCAGACACATGCGTCGAAACCCTGATGCTTGTACAGACCTTAGGAAGACACCATGTAGTTTTTTGAGGATGGAGAACACGTCACCCAGATTCCTTAATCTTTCTTATGAAAAGTCCATGCAGTTGCTTGTATATGATGATTTCATTTCCCTAGATTATGCTTCAAAAACTCAAATTCGTGTTTAGCCCTTCGCAAGACACCGTGGAATTTTTTGACCGATTGAGGACATGTGTAAACCAGATTCCTTATCGTTCCTTAACAATACACGGTGCAGTTTCCTGTATATGAGGACTCCCATTATCCAGATTCCTATCCCAAAACCTGATTGGTGGTTATCTGTTAGCAAGACCCTCTTTAGGTTTTTTGGATGGAGTACGCGTGTAATCAAGATTCTTTAGTCTTCCGTGGGAAGAGGTCGTGTAGTGTTCTGTATATAAGGACTCCCATTATTGAAATTCAACTTCATTCTCAGTAAGACGCCGAGACATTTTTTGGTGACCTGGAATTCCAGTTGCCTGGATATCAAGAGAAAGACTCCCATAAAGTTCTTGTGGAATTGGAACCCAAGATTCCTGGTTCCCTTTCAAAGACAC
>NW_007237645.1:4871-7741 GCF_000164805.1 Carlito syrichta | reverse complement strand
GGGGTCTCTGTTTCTCTTTCTGCCTCAGGGAGTCCGATTTATTCTTAGATTAGGCCTCTTGAGGTAGTCACTCATCTCTTGACGGGTTTTGTTCGGTCTATTTGAGCTTATTTTCTTTGTTTTTATGAGTTTGGGTTATTTCTATATTTTGGTCCTGAAGCACTGAGATTCCTTCTTCTGCTTGGGTAATTCTGCTTTCCGTGCTTATCAATTTGTTATTTATTACATACACAGTATTCTTTATTACTGTTATCTCAGATATCAGCTCCTTCCTAGTTTTTTCTTGTGTCTCCTCAATTCTTTTTAACCTCTCCATTATTGTTTAGATATCTACATTTGCAGTTTGAGACCCTGCATTCTGGGGGCTTTACATTGTTTGCATTCCAAAGTCAGTTTTCTCAGTGTCTGCTCTCCCAGGCATCTGGGAGTGACCCACACTCTTCTTTTGTTTTTTCTTCATTTCTGTAGATTTTTCTCCCTCTCCCCATTTCCCTCCCCCTCTTCGATTCTGTTTTTGTGGGAAGGTGGGGTTGCTTTTATTTCTCTTCTGCAATGACCTGTTCTTCCTTATGAGGGTCTTTTGGCTTTGTTCACTTTTCCCTCTGTTTTACAGTCTGTCAATTCAGCAATATGCAGTCTTGGTCCGTTCAGAGAATGTCACCAGTTCACCTATACCGTCACCATCTTGCTTCTCTCTCTGTTTTATTTTCATAATCTCACAGCATCTTATCTTGTTCTTCACACTGTTGCTTTCACTGAAACAAGTGCCACAAGTCAGTCCCCATCCACTTGTCAAAGAAAGCAATGGATCAAGCATCACCTACATCAGTGGTCCCGAAACTTTTTGCCATCAGGGAGAGCCATCATGGAAGACATTTTTTCTCCTCCCTCCTTGGTGCAGGCTCCGCAGCTAGGACAGGGGGAGGTGGCACTCTTGGGGTGCTTTTACTCTGGCGGAGCACTAGGGAGGAAGGCTGGGCTGCTATTACCACCCACAGGTATCCCATCAATCGTGAGTGACAGATAAAGAGGCTCCTTTTGATTCCTGTCTAGAGCAGTCAGCACCAAACCTTAATAGAAGCCCAGCCTTCAGTGTTACATGCCAGAGTACCACCATGTAGATTTTTTGATAGAGGAACCGGGTAAAACAGATTTCATCTTTTTTCTTAGCAAGAGGCCATGTAGTTTCCTGTATATGAAGACTGCTATTACACACATTCATGCCTCGAATCCCTGTTTCTTCTATAGCCATCAGCAAGAAGCCCTGTAGGTTTGCAGGACTGAGGACACATATAACCCAGATTCCTTATTTTTAGCAACATTTGTGCAGTTGCTTGTACATGAGTACTCCCTTTCCCAGATGCATGCTTCGAAACCCTGATGCTTGTTTAGACCTTAGGAAGACGCCGTGTAGTTTTTTGGGGATTGAGGACACGTCATCCATATTCCTTATTCTTTCTTAGGAAAAGTCCATGCAGTTGCCTGTGTATGAGGATTTCATTTCCCTAGATTATGCTTCAAAAATCCAAATTCGTGTTGAGCCCTTAGCAAGACAGGCTGAAGTTTTTTTAGGGATTGAGGACACGTGTAAACCAGATTCCTTATTCGTCATTAGCAATAGACAGTGCAGTTTCCTGTATATGAGGACTCCCATTATCCAGATTCCTACTCCCAAAACCTGATTGGTGGTTATCTCTTAGCAAGACGTTCTGTAGGTTTTTGGGATGGAGGACTCATGTAAACAAGATTCCTTATTCTTCCATAGCAACAGGTCGTGTAGTGTTCGGTATATGAGAACTCCCATTACTGAAATTCCTGCTTCATTCTCAGCAAGATGTCGAGACATTTCGTGCTGACCTAGAATTCCAGTTGCTTGGATATCAACAAAAAGACTCCCATAAAGTTCTTGTGGAATTGGAACCCAAGATACTTGGTTCCCTTTTCCAAAGACACACTAAAAATATGGCGACATAGAGACCCAGATTGCTGAATAATCCTTATCAAGAGACCTTGTAGATTTTGGCGATTGAGAACTCCAAGAACTGGATTCCCTTTTCGTTCTCAGCAAGATGCCCTGATTTTACGTCTATTTGGATTCCAAAACTCTGTATACAAAAATGCAGATGCCCAGATCTTTCCTAGGGATGTGGAATCCATGATTCCTGTTTACATTTTAATAATTCGTACTAAATATTTGGCAACTGCAAAACCCTCGGCCCCTCTCCAAATAAAAGTACAAACAGAAATTTAAGGAGGAAGAAGTTCACCTTAAGACCAGAGTTACATGCAAATACGGCAAGAAGATACTTTTGTTCCGGGAATCTGGCCTTACTTTTCCCAAAGAACCTAAGGGACTTGTACTACCAGATACCCGTTTACAACTCTCAAGAAGACCAGAATGTTGCTGGAGTCCTGAAAAGACTGATTCATCATATCCACAAGGCAAATATCTCTGAAACATGAGATGACCTCGAAGCCCTGATTCTTGTTTATCCCATAGCAAGACACACTGGGAATGTTTCGAATTGGGGACTAGTGTATCACAGATTCCTTATTCTTCCTTAGCGAGAGGCCATAAAATGTCCTGTATATGAGGACTCCCTTTCCCCAGAACCCTGTTTGGAAACCCTGATTCTTGTTTAGCTCTTTGCAAGATGCCATGTAGATATTGTGACAGAGGAAATGTTTAAAACAGGTTTCTTATTTCTCCATAGCAAGACATAGTGCAGATTCTGTGTATGAGGACTGCTGTTACTTATGTTGCAACTTCTAAACCCTGATTCTTGTTGAGCCCACAGCAGATGGCCTGTTGATTTTTAGGACTGAGGACTGCTATGCCCCCTATTCCTTTTATCCTTGGCAAGGGGCTG
>NW_007237645.1:0-3957 GCF_000164805.1 Carlito syrichta | reverse complement strand
ATAAAAAAAGACAGATGCCCAGAAGTTTCCTAGGGACGTGGAATCCATGATTCCTGGTTACCTTTAAAAATATGTACTAAACATTTGGCAACTGCAAAACCCTTGTCCCCTCTCAAAATAAAAACACAAACTGAAGGGTAAGGATTACAGGGTTCACCTTAAGACCAGAATTACCTCCAAATATGGCACAAAGATTCTATTTATCCTGGAATCTGGCCTTAGTTGTTCCGAGAAACCTAACCGACTTAGAGTGCCCGATACCTGTTTACAACTTTCAAGAGGACCAGAATGTTGCTGGAGTCCTGAAATGACTGATTCGTAATATCCATATGCTACGTTGCTCTGAAACATTTCAGAAGCTCGAAGCCCTGTTTCTTGATTGTCCCATAGCAGACATCCTGGGAATTTTTGGATTGAGGACTCGTACAACAAATATTTTTTATTCATCCTTAGGTAGAGGCCATGTAGTGTCCTGTATGTGAGGATTCTCTTTCCCTAGATTCTTGTATCGAAACCCTGACTCTTGTTTAGCACTTAGTAAGAAACCATGTAGAGTTTTTGATAGAGGAACCGTGTAAAACAGATTTCTTCTTTTTTCTAGCAAGAGGCCATGAAGTTTCCTTTATATGAGGACTGCTATTACCCACATTCATGGCTCGAATCCCTGATTCTTCTTTAGCCGTCAGCAAGATGCCGTATAGATTTTTCAGGACTGAAGACTCTTATCACACGGATTCCTTATTTTTTGCAAGAGCCGTTCAGTTGCCTGTATATGAGTACTCCCTTTCCACCATACATGCGTCGAAACCCTGATACTTGTTTTGCACTTAGGAAGACGCCGTTTAGTTTTATGGGGATTGAGAACACATGTCATCCAGATTCCTTATTTTTTCTTTGGAAAAGTCCGTGCAGTAGGCTGTATATGAGATTTCATTTCCCTAGGTTATGCTTCAAAAACCCAAATACGTGTTTAGTCCTTAGAAAGACACCCTGAAGTTTTTTGGGGGATTGAATACATGTGTAAACCAGATTCCTTATTCTTCTTTAGCAATAGACAGTGCAGTTTTCTGTATATGAGGACTCCCATTATCCAGATTCCTACTCCCAACCTGATTGGTGCTTATCGGTTAGCAAGACGCTCTGTTGATTTTTGCCATGGAGGACCCATGTAAGCAAGATTACTTATTCTTCCTTACCAACAGGTCGTGTAGTGTTCTGTATACAAGGACTCCCATTACTGAAATTCCTGTTTAATTCTCAGCAAGACGCCAGGACATTTCTTGGTGACCTAGAATTCCAGTTCCTTGGATATCAAGAAAAGAAACCCATAAAGTTCTTGTGGAATTGGAACACAAGCTTCCTGGTTCTCTTTTCAAAAACACACTAAAATATGGCGACATAGAAGCCCAGATTGCTGATTAAACATTATCATGAGACCTTGTAAATATAGGCGATTCAGAACTCCACGAACTGGATTCCCATTCGGTTCTCAGCAAGATGCCCAGATTTTCCCTATCTATGTGGATTCCAGAACACTGTATACATATTGCAGATGCCCAGATGTTTCCCAGGGACGTGGAATCCATGATTCCTGGTTACATTTCAATAAATCGTACTAAATATTTGGTAACTGAAAACCCTCGACCCCGCTCGAAATAAAAGTACAAACGGATATTAAAGAATTGCCAAGTTCATCTTAACACATGAGTTATATCCAAATACGGCAAGAAGATACTTTTTTTTCCCCCAGAATCTGGCATAATTGTCCCGAGGAACCTAAGGGACTTGTTCTACCAGATACCCGTTTACAATTCTCAAGAGGACAAGAATGTTGCTGGAGTTCTGCAATGACTGATTCATAATGCCCACAAGCCAAATATCACCTAAACATGAGACGACCTCGAAGCCCTGATTCTTGTTTATCCTGTAGCAAGACACCCTGAGAATTTTTCAAATTGGGGACTAGTGTATCACAGACTCCTTATTCTTCCTTAGCGAAGGGCTGTATAGTGTCCTGTATATGAGGACTCCCTTTCCCCAGTATTCTGTTTGGAACTCTGATTCTTGTTTAGCACTTAGCAAGATGTCATGTAGATATTGTGATGGAGGAACCGTGTAAAACAGGTTTCTTATTTCTCCTTTTCAGAGATCGTGTAGATTCTGTATATGAGGACTGTTTTTACCTATTTTACAGCTTTTAAACCCTGATTCTTGTTGAGCCCACTGCAGATGGCATTTTAATTTTTGGACTGAGGACTGTTATAACCGTGCTTCTTTTTCTTCCTTGGCAAGGGGTCGTGTATTTTCCTGTATATTAAGACTCTCCATACAGAGATCCTGCTTAGAAACTCTGATTCTTTTTTAGCTTTTTCCAAGATACCCTGTAGATTTTTGGGATTGAGGACGCGTGTAACCCAGGTTCCTTATTATTTCTTAGCTAACGATAATGTGGTTGCCTGTATATAAGGACTCCATTTCTCCAGATTCATGCTTGAATCACCCTGATTCGTGTTTAGCCCATAGTAAGGCGACGTGAATTTTTTTTGGGATTGAGGACACGAGTAACGCGGATTCCTTATTCTTTCTTAGCAATAGGCAGTGACGTTTCCTGTATGTGAGTACTACCAATAAACAGTTTCCTAATTCAAAAACCTGATTCTTCGTTACCTCTTAGGAAGATGGCCTGGAGTTTTTGGGATTGACTACACATATAACCAAGATTCTTTATGCTTCCTTAACAATATTACGTGTAGTTTCCTGTAGATAATGACTCCCAATACCTAGCTTCCCACTTCACTCTGCAGGATGCCGAGACAGTTCCTGGTGACCGAGAATTCCAGTTGTATGGATATCAAGAGAAAGATTCCCATAATGTTTTTTGCAACCTGGAATCCTAGATTCCTGGTTCCGCTTCACAAGACCTCCCCAAAATGTGGAATGTTCACAACCCAACATCCCAATTCCGACCTGCCGCTCTAGAAAAATTTTTGTAGTTTGAGGTCACCAGAATCGAGGGATTTTGTACCAATATGCCTTTTGATTCGGGGGAACATAAGTATGGTCGTAGATGTTCCTAACACAAAAGGATGTGTAGGGCTAGATCCTTGATTACAACTAACAAGAGGACCTGAAAGATCATGTGGATCTGTAATGATAGATTTAGCATATCCACAGAAATAGTAGCTCTGAAAAATGTAGGGACTCAGAAGCCCAGATGGCTGACTAAACATATCAAGAGGCCCAGCAGATTCCGGTTAATGAGAACTCCTAGTAACCGATTTCCTTTTCGTTCTGAGCAAGATGCCCTGATTTCCCAACGATGTGCATTCCAAACACTGTATACAAAAAGAGAGATGCCCAAAAGTTTCCTAGGAACGTGGAATTCATGATTCCTGGTTACCTTCAAAAATATATACTAAACATTTGGTAACAACAAAACTTATATACCCTCTCAAAATAAAAAGAGAAACGGAAGTTGAAGGATTAAAGTGTTCACCTTAAGACCAGAGTTAAATCCAAATATGGCAAGAAAATTCTTTTCGTCCTGGAATCTGGCCTTAGTAGTTCGGAGGAAAGTGACGGACTTGGAGTGCCCGATACCCGTTTAAAACTTTCAAGAGGACCAGAATGTGCTGGAGTCCTGAAATGACCGATTCATGATATCTGCATGCTAAATTGCTCCGAAACATTTGGGGAGCTCGAAGCCCTATTTCTTGTTTGTGCCATAGCACACACCCTGGGAGTTCCTTGGATTGAGGAATATTACAACAAAAATTCTTTATTCGTCTTTGGTTGGAGGCTGTGTAGTGTCCTGTACGTGAGGACTTTCTTTCCCTAGATACCTGTTGTGAAACCCTGATTCTTGTTTAGCCCTTAGTAAGACGCAATGTAGATTTTTTTGATAGAGGAACTGTGTAAAACAGATTTCTTATTTTTTCTTAGCAAAACTCCATGAGA
>NW_007237644.1:2231-3918 GCF_000164805.1 Carlito syrichta | reverse complement strand
CCAGAGTTACATGCAAATACGGCAAGAAGATACTTTGTTCCGGGAATCTGGCTTACTTTTCCAAAGAACCTAAGGGACTTGTACTACCAGATACCCGTTTACAACTCTCAAGAAGACCAGAATGTTGCTGGAGTCCTGAAAAGACTGATTCATCATATCCACAAGGTAAATATCTCTGAAACATGAGATGACCTCGAAGCCCTGATTCTTGTTTATCCCATAGCAAGACACACTGGGAATGTTTCGAATTGGGGACTAGTGTATCACAGATTCCTTATTCTTCCTTAGCGAGAGGCTGTATAATGTCCTGTATATGAGGACTCCCTTTCCCCAGAACCCTGTTTGGAAACCCTGATTCTTGTTTAGCTCTTTGCAAGATGTCATGTAGATATTGTGACGGAGGAAACGTTTAAAACAGGTTTCTTATTTCTCCATAGCAAGACATAGTGCAGATTCTGTGTATGAGGACTGCTATTACTTATGTTGCAACTTCTAAACCCTGATTCTTGTTGAGCCCACAGCAGATGGCCTGTTGATTTTTAGGACTGAGGACTGCTATAACCCCGATTGTTTTTTTCCTTGGCAAGGGGCTGTGTATTTTCCTGTATATTAGGACTCTCATTACAAAGATCCTGTTTTGAATCTCTGATTCTTTTTTAGCCCTTTTCAAGATGCCCTGTAGATTTTTGGGATTGAGGACTCATGTAACACAGATTCCTTATACTTTTTTATCAAAAGGCGATGTAGTTACCTACATATAAGGACTCCATTTCCCCAGATTCATGGTTAAAACACCCTGATTCGTGTTTAGCCCATAGCAAGATGACCTGAAGTTTTTTGGGGATTGAAGACATGAGTAACACAGATTCCTTATTCTTACTTAACATTAAGCAGTGAAGTTTCCTGTATGCGAAGACTCCCTTTACCCAGACTCCTATTTCAAAAACCTAATTCGTACTTACCTATGAGGAAGATGGCGTGTAATTTTTGGGATTGAGGACACATGTAACTAAGATTACTTACCCATCTTTAGCAACATGACGTGTAGTTTCCTGTATATGACAACTCCCTTACCCAGCTTCCTGCTTCAATCTGCAGGATGCCGAGACAGTTCCTGGTGATTGAGAATTCCAGTTGTTTGGATATCAAGAGAAAGACTCCCATAATGTTCTTTGGGAACTGGAATCCACGATTCTTGGTTACCCTTCACAAGACCTCCCC
Organism: Carlito syrichta; assembly: GCF_000164805.1. NCBI lineage: Eukaryota > Metazoa > Chordata > Mammalia > Primates > Tarsiidae > Carlito > Carlito syrichta. Next base: position 2,697 of record NW_007237644.1, on the reverse strand, counting down.
AAAATATGGAATCTTCACAAACCTACATCCCAATTCCGACCTGCCGGCCCACAATAATTTTCTGTAGCTTGAGGTCACCTGAATCGAGGGATTTTGTACCAATATGCCTTTTGATTCTGGGGAGCATTATTATGGTTGTAGATGTTCCGAGGACACAAAAGGAATTGTATGGCCAGATACTTGATTAAAACTAACAAGAGGACCAGAAAGTTCCTGTGGATCTGTAATGACAGATTTAGTGTATCCACAGAGCTAGTATCTCTGAAAAATGTAGGGACCCAGAAGCCCAGATTACTCATTAAACCTTATCAAGAAGCCCTGGAGATTCCAGTTAATGAGAACTCCTACAACCGGATTTTCTTTTCATTCTCAGCAAGATGACCTGATTTTCCCTGTCGATGTGGATTCCAACTCTGTATACAAAAGACAGATGCCCAGAAGTTTCCTAGGGACGTGGAATCCATGA
>NW_007237644.1:0-755 GCF_000164805.1 Carlito syrichta | reverse complement strand
CAACACACTAAAATATGGCGACATAGAAACCCAGATTGCTGATTAAACATTATCATGAGACCTTGTAGATATAGGCGATTGAGAACTCCACGAACTGGATTCCCGTTCGGTTCTCAGCAAGATGCCCAGATTTTCCCTATCTATGTGGATTCCAGAACTCTGTATACATATTGCAGATGCCCAGATGTTTCCCAGGGACGTGGAATCCATGATTCCTGGTTACATTTTAACAAATCGTACTAAATAATTGGTAACTGAAAACCCTCGACCCCTCTCGAAATAAAAGTACAAACGGATATTAAAGAATTGCCAAGTTCATCTTAACACATGAGTTATATCCAAATACGGCAAGAAGATACTTTTTTCCCCCAGAATCTGGGATAATTGTCCCGAGGAACCTAAGGGACTTGTTCTACCAGATACCCGTTTACAATTCTCAAGAGGACAAGAATGTTGCTGGAGTTCTGCAATGACTGATTCATAATGCCCACAAGCCAAATATCACCTAAACATGAGACGACCTCAAAGCCCTGATTCTTGTTTATCCTGTAGCAAGACACCCTGAGAATTTTTCAAATTGGGGACTAGTGTATCACAGACTCCTTATTCTTCCTTAGTGAAGGACTGTATAGTGTCCTGTATATGAGGACTCCCTTTCCCCAGTATTCTGTTTGGAACTCTGATTCTTGTTTAGCACTTATCAAGATGTCATGTAGATATTGTGATGGGAGGAACCGTGTAAAACAGGTTTCTTA
>NW_007237643.1:0-496 GCF_000164805.1 Carlito syrichta | reverse complement strand
GGTATCCCATCATCCAGATCCCTACTCCCAAACCTGATTGGTGGTTATCTCTTGGCAAGACGCTCTGTAGGTTTTTGGGGTGGAGATCTCGTGTACCAAGGTTCCTTATTCTTCCTTAGCAACAGGTCTTGTAGTTTTCTGTATATGAAGACTCCCCTTACTGAAATACCTGCTTCATTCTCAGAGAGGCGCCGAGACATTTCCTGGTGACCTAGAATTCCAGTTGCTTGGATATCAAGAGAAGGACTCCCACAAAGTTCTTTTGGAATGGAATCCAACATTCCTGTTTCCCTTTTCAAAGGCACACTAAAAATGTGGCCACATAGAAGCCAAGATTGTTGATTAAACCTTTTCAAGGGAACTTGTAGATTTAGGCGATTGAGAACTCCAAGAACCGGATTCCCTTTCCGTTCTCAGCAAGATGCCGTGATTTTCCCTGTGTATATGTATTCTAAAACTCTGTATACAAAAATGCAGATGCCCAGATGTTTCCTAG
>NW_007237642.1:2239-3000 GCF_000164805.1 Carlito syrichta | reverse complement strand
TCTCATTATCCATAATCTACAGGGCCTCTTGATAAGGTTTAATCAGCAATCATGCTTCTGGCTCCCTACATTTTTCAGAGCTACTTTCTCCGTTTATATGCTAAATGTGTCATTACGGATCCACAGGAACTTTCTGGTAATCTTGTTAGTTGTAATCAAGGATCTGGCACTACAAATCCTTTTGTGTGCTAGGAACATCTACCACCATAATCATGTTTCCCAGAAACAAAAGGCATATTGGTAAAAAAATCCCTTGATTCAGGTGACCTCAAACTACAGAAAATTCTTGTGGGCTGGCAGGAGAAAATTTGGATGTTGGGTTTTGAAGATTCCACACTTTGGGGAGGTCATGTTAAGGGGATCCAGGAATCTTACATTCCAGTTCCCAAAGAACATTATGGGAGTCTTTCTCTTGATATCCAAACAGCTGGATTTCTCAGTCACCAGGAACTGTCTCGGCATCCTGCAGAGCGAAGCAGGAAGCTGGGTAATGGGAGGCGTCATATACAGGAAACTACACGTCATATTGCTAAGGAAAAATAAGGAATCTTGGTTACTTGAGTCCTCAATCCAAAAATTACAGGCCATCTCCCTAATAGGTAATCATGAATCAGTTTTTTTGAATTAGGAGTCTGGGTAATGGGATTCTTCAAATACCAGAAACTTCACTGCCTATTGCTTCTAAAAAATAAGTTATCTGCGTACTCGTGTCCTCAGTCCCAAAAACTTCAGATCGTCTTGCTATGGGCTAAACACGAATC
>NW_007237642.1:0-709 GCF_000164805.1 Carlito syrichta | reverse complement strand
GGTGTCCTCATATACAGGAAACTGCACCGTGTATTGATAAGGAACAATAAGGAATCTGGTTTACACGTGTCCTCAATCGGTCAAAAAATTTCAGGGTGTCTTGCGAAGGGCTAAACACGAATTTGGGTTTTTGAAGCATAATGTAGGGAAATGAAATCGTCATATACAATCAACCGCACGGACTTTTCATAAGAAAGATTAAGGAATCCGGGTACATGTGTTCTCCATCCTCAAAAAACTACATGGTGTCTTCCTAAGGTCCGTACAAGCATCAGGGTTTCGACGCATGTTTCTGGGAAAGGGAGTACTCATATACAGGCAAATGCACGGCTGCTGCTAAAAATACGGAATTTGGCTTATACGCGACCTAAGTCCTGAAAATCTACAGGGCAACTTGCTTAAGGCTAAAGAATAATCAGGGATTAGAGGCATGAATGTGTGTATTAGCAGTCCTCATATTCAGAAAACTACATGGCCTCTAGCTAAGAAAAAAGAAGACATCTGTTTTACACGGTTCCTCTATCAAATAATCTACATGGCGTCTTACTAAGGGCTAAACAAGAATCAGGGTTTTGGAACAGGAATCTAGGGAAATAGTGTCCTCATATACAGGACACTACACAGCCACTAACTAAGGAAGAATAAAGAATCTTTGTTGAACGAGACCTCAATCCAAAAAATTCTCAGTGTGTCTACTATGAAACAAACG
>NW_007237641.1:0-746 GCF_000164805.1 Carlito syrichta | reverse complement strand
CAAAAAAGTCAAATATCTCCGAAACATGAGGACGCTCGAATCCTGATTCTGGTTTATCCCGTAGCAAGACACCTTGAGAATTTTTCGGATTGCGAACTAGTGTATCACAGATTCTTATTCTTCTTTAGCGAGGAGCCATGTTGTGACCTGTATATGAAGACTCCCTTTCCTCAGAATCCTGTTTGGAAACCCTGATTCTTGTTTAGACCTTAGCAAGATGTCATGTAGATATTGTGAGGGAGTAACCATGGAAATCAGGTTTCTTATTTTTCCTTAGCAAGAGATCGTGTAGATTCTGTATATGAGCACTGCTATTTCCTACCTGCAGCTTCTAAATCCTGATTCTTGTTTAGCCCACAGCAGATGGCCTATAGATTGTTAGGACTGAGGACTGCTATAACCCTGATTCTTTTTCTTCCTTGGCAAGAGGACGGGTATTTTCCTGTATATTAGGACTCTCATTACATAGATCCTGCTTCGAAATTGTGATTCTTTTTAGCCCTTTTCTAGATGCCCTGTAGATTTTTGGGATTGAGGACTCGTGTAACCCAGATTCCTTATTCTTTCATAGTAAAAGATCATGTAGTTGCCTCTATATAAGGACGTCATTTCCCCAGATTCATGCTCGAAAACAACCTGATTTGTCTTTAGCACATAGCAAGACGACTTGATGCTTTTCTGGTATTGAGGACACGAGTAATGCAGATTCCTTATGCTTACTTAGCAATAGGCAGTGAGGTTTCCTG
>NW_007237640.1:0-41681 GCF_000164805.1 Carlito syrichta | reverse complement strand
CGCCTGTCTCTTTGGCACTCGGGGAGGCTGAAATGGGAAAATGGCCAGCATCCAGAAACACAAGACCAGGCTGGACACCATAGCAAGATCCCACCTCAAACTCAAGCAAAAGTCAGAAAACTTGGGTGAGTGCAGGCCTCGGTGGGAAGATATCCTCCAGGACAGAGTTTAAGACCAGGCAGGAACACCAGGGATCGACCAAATGGAAAGTCTGTGATTGCAGCAGTTTGAGAGGTCCAGGTTGAGAGGATGACCCTAGTTGTGCAATTTGAGAGCAGCCTGAGCAACCTAGTGAGGAAAGAAAAGATAGAAAGAAAGAACGTAAGAAAGAAAGAAAAGAAGCAAGCAAGCAAGAAAGAAATCAATTCTCCTGCAGGCCTTCTGTCCTCATTCCTCCCCCCCGACCCAAATGTGAGGGTCCCCCAAGCTTGGCACCTTACAGACCTAACCCTCCCCCCAGTGGCTGTCCCCACTTCAGTACGGGAGTTCCCAGGCTCCCTGGCCGGGTTCCTGCCAGCTATCCTCTCCGAGTTTAGAAATGTGTCCCAGCAGGTCAACCCTCTGACTTGGCAACGAGTACCTTCTGCCAAGAAAGGGCAGGGATAAATCCCTCACCTGGGGACATGTCTTCCTCCGCAATCCCATTATTTCTGATTTAAAGCCAGTCACCCTGTAAACACACCACACGTAGTTTAGAATCTGCATATGATTCTGATAATTTTGGAAATAGGGTCTTGGTCTGTGGCCCACCCTGACGCCCATGGTCATGACCATGTTTCATTGCCAGGCTCAAATTCACCGGCTCCAGTGATCCTCCCATCTCAGCTTCCGGAGTGGATGGGATGACGGGACCCTCGACCCCAGACTCCCTGTTTAGATGAATGTGGAGGAAGGGTCTACATGCTGGCCTTGGGTTATTGGGCTCCAGCCATTCTCCCACCTCAGCCTCCCAGAGTGCTGGGATTCCAGATGTGGGCTGCCACGCCTGGCCTTCTGGTTCATTTTTGTTGAGGATCAAGACCAGCCTTGGGGGCTCAGCCTCATCATTCTAGCACTTTGGGAGGCCAGGCCAGTGATCGGCATGAACCCATGGATGAGAACTGCCCAGGCAACTTGGCAAGACTTCGTCTCTACCCTCCATCCCAAATGAGCTGTGCGTGGTGGATTGTGCCAGTTGTTCTGGCTCCTCAGAAGGCCAAGAAAAGGCTCACCAGAGCCTGGCAGGCTGAGGTTGTGGTGGCTGGGAGTGAGCCACCACCATAATGCCTGGGAAAATGAGTGAGACTCCAACTCAAAGAAAAAAAAGGAAAAAAGGAAAAAAAAGAAAAGCATCCATTTGTGTATGGAGTTGGGATCATTGTGAACAAACAGAGGTCATTTGGGAAGGAGGGACCAGCCTTGTACCTAGAAATCCTGAAAGATGGTGGATCAGCAGAAAATCGGGCTGTGGCTTTGGGAGGCTGAGGCAGGAGACTGCTGCAGTCTGGAAGTTCGAGACTAGCCTGGGACAATTAGTGAGACATCGTTGCACTCCAGAATGCAAGCACTGAGTCACATGTGGTGGCACACACATCCTGGCTACATGGGATGCAGTGGCCTATGTCCTGGGGCGTGACAGTGTGTCACCCCACCGACAGCACATGCGAGTTCAGGCCTGACACCATGGCTCACCACTGTCAGTCCCAGGCCCTGAGAGGCAGAGGAAGGAGGCTGCCTGAGTCCTCTTGGTCAGAGACCAGCCAAGGTGATGTGGCCAGACCTCATCTCAGTGAGAGGGCCCAAAATCGAGTCAGGTGTGGTGGCCTCCGGAGTCAAAGTTGTTCAGGTACCAAAGCAGAAGGACCGCCTCAGCCCCCAGGTTGAGGCCCCGGAAGCCAGGATCATGCTGCCACGCCCCAGCCCAGCTGTCAGAGACTCAGATGACAAAAAAGACACCTCCAATGTGTGTCATGACGGGGGTCCACAACTCCCCAGGGAAAGGTCCATGTGGCTGTGGGATGGTGGAGTGACCAGGAGAGGAAGGGTCCCTCCCCCCACCCAAAGGAGGCAGACCAGGTGACAGGAACCTGGGCTGGTCATGGCATTGCCAGACTCCTTGATCTCTCCATACCCGATGGCCACCCTAACTTGGGGCAGTCTGTTCCTTGAGCTCACACGTGTCTTTGCTGTGGAGTGCGAGTGTGGATGTTGGAGGCAGGACTTCTGGGATGCATGGCCGAATGCACAGGATGGACATGACCGGAGACCAACTTTGAAACTGCATCCGAAGACAGGTGGGAAATTGCCTTTTCCTCTCCCATCCCTGAGGGTGACTCCTTGCCCTGGGTGGCAGGGGTGGTGGTCATGGCAGTGGTGGTGATTATTATTATTTGCAGTCAGAATCCCACTCTGTTGCCCTGGCCTTAGTGAAGGGGCATGCTCACGGACACTGTGGACTCCACCTACCCTGCTCAGGTGATCCTCCCATCTTGGTCCACCGAGTCGCTGGAACCACAGCCCTGCACCACAATGCCTGGCTTATCCTTGGATTTATTTTTGATGGCCGAGATGAGTGCTGACCCCGTGTCCTGGGCTGGTGTCAAACCAGCAGCTCAGGCCATCCACTTGCCTGCACCTCCGAAGAATCGGAATGCCTGGCTGAGCCCCTCAGACCATCCTGTGGTTGTGGTGGTGGTTGGTATTATTCTGAGTCAGAGTGACACTCCGTCACCCAGGCTGGAGCGTAGGGGCCCACTCTAAGCCACCATTGCCTCCAAGAGCTAGGCTCTGGTGAACCACCTGCAGAGGCCTCCTGAGTGCCACCAAGCTCGGCTCATTTTTTTGGCTTCTTGTAGAGATGTGGTCTTGGCAAGTTGCCCAGGCTGGTCTTGAACCCAGGGGCTCAGGCCATCCTCTTGCCTCAGTCTTCAGAGCACTGGGATGAGAGACATGAGCCTTCATGCCCAGACTTCATACCCCTCTCAGGGCCCTATACCGATGTCCACTCCCTTCTGATGATCTGCAACCCCCTAGAGGGTGGTGAAAGTAACCAGTTGGGACCTCCGTGGGGGGAGCAACTGGCTCATGGGCGTGTCTCTGCCAGGGCTCTCACCCGTCTTCCAGCCTTGTTCGTCAGGGTGGAAATGCTCGCTTCTCACAGGGGCTGCCTCGGGGAAAGGGAGGGTGTGACTCTCAAACCTTCAGGGGGACAGGGTCGGATGGGTTACTCACGCATGTTTCCTTGGCATTTGGGGAGGCCGAGACGGAAAGATGGACAGAATCTGGGAGCTCCAGACCAGGCTGGACACCAGAGTAAGACCCCACATTGACACCAAGTAAAACCCAGAAATCCTTAGGTGACGACAGACCTCATTGAGTGGATCGCCTCTGGCCCACAGTTCAAGACCAGACAGGAGACCAAGATGCCAAAGAAATGGAAAGCCTCTGATTACAGGAGTTTGGGAGACCATGCCAAGAGGATGACCCAAGTTGGCCGATTTGAGAGCAGCCTGGACAACCTAGTGAGGAAAGAAGAAAGAAAGAAAGAAAGAAAGAAAGAAAGAAAGAAAGAAAGAAAGAAAGAAAGAAAGAAAGAAAGAAAGAAAGAAAGAAAGAAAAAAGAAAGAAAGAAAGGAAGGAAGGAAGGAGGGAAGAAAGAAAGGAAGGAAGGGGGTAAGGAAGGTAGAAAGAAAGAAAGGAAAGAAGGAAGGAAAGAAACCCATTATCTTGCAAACCCTCTACCCTCAGTCCTTCTCCCTTGCCCCCTCACATGTGAAGGTCCCCCAAGCTCAGCACCTTATACCCACAAACCCCCCATGGCTGCTCTCACTTTGGTGCCAGAGTTCCCGAGGCTCCCTGGCCAGATTTCTGTCAGCTCTCCTCTCTGAAATGTGAAATGTGCCTCCGGTAGGACCTTCTGCCAAGAAAGGCAAGGGACACAACCCTCAACTGGGGACATTTCTTCCCTCCATCCCATTTTTCCTGGATCTAAAGACAGTCAACCTGTGAACACCCCACACACAGTTGAAAATCCGTGTATGATTCTGATAATTTTGGAGACAGGGTATGTCTGTGTGTCCCAGGCTGGGGCCCGGGGACAAGACTGACATTCACCATCAGCCTTGAAATCGTAGGCTCAGCATACAGAGTGGCCAGGAAGATAGACAGCTCAACTCCAGACTCCCTGTTTTTATAGATGCGGAAACAGGGTCTCCTTGTGTGGCCTGGGATGGCCTTGGGCTCCTGGGCTCCAGCCATTCTCCTGCCTCAGCCTCCTAGATTGCTGGCATTCCAAATGTAGGCTGACAGGCCAGGCCTTCTAGTTTATTTTCGAGGAAGGATCAAGGCCAGGCTCTGGAGTTCAGACTCATCAGCCAAGACTTGTGAGACCGAGGCCAGTGTCTGACCCGAGCCCGTGTGCCAAGACCTGCCCAGGCACCTCAGTGAGACTCGTTTTTACACTCCATCCCACATGAGCTGGGCGTGGTGGCATGCACCTGTTGTTCCAGCTCCTTGGAAGGCCGGAGAAAGGTTCACGGGAGCACAGCAGGCCAAGGCTGCAGTGACTTGAAGCAAGCCATCTTCCTCCAACCTGCACAATCAAGTGAGACTCCGAATCAAAGAAAAAATAAAAAAAGGAAAAAAAAGGAGAGCATCCATTTGTGAATGGAGTTGGGATCATCCTGAATAGAGATCATTTTGGAAGGAGGCCCAGCCTAGGGCCTAGAGTCCCTGAAAGATGGTGCATCAGCAGACAATTGGGCTGTAGCTTTTGGAGGCTGAGGTGGGGGGCCTTTGAAGCCTAGGAGTTTGAGACCAGCCTTTGCCTCCTAATGAGATCTCGTCATGGTAGCACCCATGGTCCCGGCTATGGGATGCAGTGGCCTCCATCCCAGGGCATTCCTTTGTGTTGCCCCCACCAACAGAACGTGCAATTCCAGGCCATTCACTGTGGCTTACAGTCATCAGTCCTGTGCCCTGGGACACTGAGGCAGAAGGTTGCCTGAGCCCAGTGTTTGGAGATGAGCCTAGTTGATATTGACAGACCTCGTCTCGGCGGAAGTCCTCAAAATTGGGTCTGTCGTGGTGGCCGCCAGTGTCCTGGCTGTTAGGGGGCTGAAACGGGAGGACCTCTTCAGCTCTGCAGTTCAAGGCCCTGGGAGCCATGATCATGCCACCGTGCCCTTGCAGGACAATGGAGACTCTGGCAACAAAAAAGACACCTTCTATGTGCATCACGACTGGCATCCATGGACCCCCAGTGAAAGGTCCACGTGGGCGGGGAACAATGGAGTAATCAGGAGAGGAAGGCGCCCTCCCCCCGACCAAATTTGGCACACTGCGTGACCAGAGCCTGGGCTGGCCGCAGCATTGACAAACCACTTTGATCATTCTGTGTCAGACAGCTGCACTAACATGGGGTTGTCTGTTCCATGAGTTCACATGCATCTTTGCCATGGGACATGAATGTGGAGTGTGGAGGCAGACCTTCTGGGACACGTGACTGAAGGCACAGGACGGACTTGACTGGTGGCCAACTTTGAAACTTCCCGCAAATTACAGGGGCGAAGTGCCTTTTTCTCTCTCATCCCTGAGGGTGACTCCTCTCACTGGGTGGCAATGGTAGTAGTGGTGGTGGTGGTGGTGATTATTATTATTTGAAGTTGGAATCACGCTCTGTTGCCCAAGCCTTAGTGGAGGGGCATGCTCACGGCCACCATGAACTTTACCTGTTGGGCTCAGGCGATTGTCCCACAACATCCTCCTGATGGACTGGAACTTCAAGCCTGTGACACCATGACTGGATAATCTTTGGTTTTATTTTTGATGGCCAAGACGAAATCTCGCTCAGTCTCCTGCACTGGTCTTCAATCCACAGGCTCATGCCGTTCACTTGTCTCAGTCTCTGAAGGGCCAGAATGCCAGGGTTAGCCCCTGAGCCCGGCCTGTGTTTGTAACAGTGGTGATTGGTATCATCTTGTTGAATTGGCATCATGCTCTGCTGCCCAGGCCGGAGCCCAGTGGCCTGCTCTCAGCCACCACAGCCTCCACTAGCTGGACTCTGGTGATCCTCCCGCCAGAACCTCCTGAGTGGGTGGAATGACAGGCGTGTGCCACCACACTCATCTCATTTTTTTGGCTTCTTGTAGAGATGAGCTCTCGTCAAGCTACCTGGGCTGGTTTTGAACACAAGGGTTCAGGCCATCCTATCACCTCGGCCTCCCAAAGTGCCAGATTGATAGGCATGAGCCCACGTGATCAGGCTTCACACCTCTCTCGGGGCCATACTGAGATGCCCACTCCATTGAGACAACCCAGGACCCTGGAGAGGGCAGCTGGAGTAGCCTGCCAAGCCCACTACTGGTGAGTGCCTGGAGCAGGGGCATGTCTCCACTGGGGTGGCTACCCCTGCACCTGCCTCGATCCCCAGGGTGGACCTGATCACTCATCCCAGGGGTAGCCTCAGGGAAAGGAAAGTCGTGAGTTTCAAACCATTGGGGTGGGGACAGCTGGGTGACTCACACCTGTCTCCTGGGCACTTTGGGGAGCCCGAGATGGGAAGATGGCCAGAGCCCGGGAGCTGAGACTGGGATGGAGACCAAAGCAAGTCCCAACCTCACCACCAAGGAAAACCCAGAAAACCTTGAATGAGGGCAGGCCTTGGCAGGAGGATCGCCTCAGGCCCAAAGTTCAGGACAAGGCAGGAAGACCAGGATGTTGACTAAATGGAAAACCTGTGATTGCAGCAGTTTTGGAGGCCCAGGCCAAGAGGATGACCCGATTTGGGCAGTTTGAGAGTGGCCTGGGCAACCTAGTGAGGAAAGAAAGAAAGAAAGAAAGAAAGAAAGAAAGAAAGAAAGAAAGAAAGAAAGAAAGAAAGAAAGAAAGAAAGAAAAAGCCAGGCTCAGTGGCCCAGCCTGTAATCCTGCACCTTTGGGAGGCTGAGGTGAGTGGATTGCCTGAGCCTGCATGTTCAAGACCCACCTGGACAACTTGGCGAGACCTCATCTCTACAATAAATCAAAAAAAAAGAAATTAGCCGGGCGTGGTAGTGCATGCCTGTAGTTTCTGCTACTTGGAAGGCTGAGACAGAAGGATCGCCGGAGCCCAGTAGGTCGAGACTGTGGTGGCCGGGAGCAGCCACTGCACTCCAGTCTGGGTGACAGAGTGAGACTACAACTCAAAAAAACAAAAAAGAAAAGAAAAGAAAGAAAAAAGAACACAAGAAAGAAAAAAAGAAAGAAATTCATTCTCCTGCAAACCTTCTGCCTTCAGTCCTTCTGTGCCCCGTCCCCCACATGTGAGGGTACCCCAAGCTTGTCTCCTTCCAGCCCCAATCTCTGGTGCTCAGCTTCATCATCCCAGCACTTTGGGAGGCAGAAGCCAGTGGCCAGCCCAAGTCCCTGGTTCAAAACCCGCCCAGGAACCTTGGCGAGACTCATCTCTACCCTCCATGCCAAATGACCAGGCGTGGTGGTGTGTGCCTCTCATTCTGACTCCTTGGAAGCCCGGGGAAAGAATCGCTGGAGCCCAGCAGACTGAGGCTGTGATAGCCAGCAGGGAGCCAGTGCACTACAACCTGGGAGATGGAGTTGAACTCCAACTCAAATTAAAAAGGAAAAAAGGAAAAAAAGGATGAGCCTTCATTTGTGTATTGAGTTGGGATCACCGTGAACAGACATAGATCATTTGGAAAGGAGGCCCCAGCCTTGAGTCTAGAGTTCCTGAAAGACACTTGATCAACAGAAAATTGGATTGTTTCTTTGGGACATTGAGGTGGGGGACCACTGGAGCCTGGGAGTTCAAAAACAGCCTGTGCCATGAAGCCAGACCTTGTCACTCCCCAGAAAGCAAACACTGGAGTCTTGCCTGATGATGTCCATGGTACTGGCTACATGAGATGCAGTGGCCTCCATCCTGGGTAGTTATTTGTGTTGCCCCTGCTGACAGAACTTGCAAGTCCAGGCCAAGCAACCTGGCTCATGGCAGTCAGTCCCATGCCCTGGGAGCCCGAGGTGGTAGGCTGCCTGGGACCAAGGGTTGGAGACCAGCCTGTATGGCATCAATGGACCTCATATCAGTGAGAGGTTCCCAAAATCAAGTCAGGCATGGTGGCCCCCAGAGTCCCGACTGCTCGGAGGCTGAGGCTGGTTGATTGCCTGAGCCCCACTGGTCAATGCCCTGGGAGCCACAATCATGCTGCCGTGCCCCTGCCAGGCCAATAGAGACCACGGTGATAAAAAAATACAGTTCCCACGTGCATCACGATGGGCATCCACAGCTCCCCAGTCATAGGTCTGCATGGCCGGAGGATGATGGAGTGATTGGGAGAGGAAGTGGCCCTCCCTCCGCCCGAAGGTAGCAGACCAGGTGACCAGAACCTGGGTTGGCCATGGCATTGCCAATCCACTTTGATAACTCTGCACCCAATGGATGCCTTAAATCAGAGCCATCAGTTCCATGAGCTCACATGCGTCTTTGCCGTGGGGCACGAGTGTGGAGGGTGGAGGCAGGCCTTCTGGGAGGCATGGATGAAGGTGAGGGATGGACATACCTGGTGGCCACCTTTGAAACCTCCCACGAACGACAGGGGGGAAAGTGCATTTCCTCTCCTATACCAGCAGGTGAATCCTCGTGCTGAGTGCCAGGGGTGGTGGTGGTGGCAGTGGTGGTGATTATTTTTATTTGGAGTCAGAATCCCACTCTGTTGCACAGGCCTGAACACAGGGGCAATCTGACAGCCACCATGGACTCCACCAGCTGGGCTCAGGCAATACTCCAACCCAGTGTCCCTGGCTGGTCACAAACGTGCAGACTCAGGCTGTCCACCTGCCTCGATCTTTGAATGGAAGAAATGCTAGGTTGAGCCCCTGAGCCTGGACTGTGGTTGTGGTAGTGGTGGTGGGTATTAGTATTCCGATTCTAAATCACACTATGTAGCCCAAGCTGGAATGCAGAGGCCCGCTGTTGGCCACTGTGGCCTCCTCTGGCTGGGCTCCAGCAATCCTCCTGCTGCAGCAGCCCGAATGGCCAGAACAACAGGCAAGTGCCACCATGCTCAGTTCATTTATTTGGCTTCTTGTAGAGACAAGGTTTCACCAAGGTACCCGGACTTATCTCGAACCCAGTGGCTCAGGACATCCTCTCACCAAAACCTCCCAAAGCACTGGGATGACAAGCATGAGTCTCCACACTGCTCTGGGGGCCCCTCCACTAGGCCCATTCCCTTCTGATGACCCGGGACTGGAGAGGGTGGATGGAGTTGTCCACTGAGCAATCCTGGGGAATTGCCTGGTGCTGGTACATGTTTCAACTGGGGCGTTCACACCTCTGCATGCTTCATTTCCCAGGTTGGACCTGCTCACTCCTTCCTGGGAGCACCTCAGGAAAAGTGAGGGCATGACTCTCAAACCTTCAGGGGTGTGGGCACAGCTGGGCAACTCACGACTGTCTCCTCAGCACTTGGGGAGGCCAAGATGGGAAGATGGCCAGATCCCGGGAGCTCGAGACCAGGCTAGACACCATAGCAAACCCTGAACTTGAACCCAAGCTAAACCGAGATAACCTTGAATGAGGGCAGGCCTTGGCAGGAGGATCGCATCCGGCCCAGAGTTCAAGACCAGGCAGGAAGACCAGGATATCGACTAAATGGAAAATCTGTGATTGCAGCAGGTTGGGAGGCCCAGGACAAGACTATGTCCAAAGTTGGAGAGTTTGAGAGCAGCCTGGGCAACCTAGTGAGGAAAGAAAAGAAAGGAAGGAAGAAAGAAAGAAACAAAGGAAGACTGAAAGAAAGAAAGAATGAAAGGAAGGAAGGAAGGAAAGAAAGAAAGATATCCAATCTCCTGCAAACCTTCCTCCCCTAGTACTTCTCACAGCCCTCCCCCCGCACACGAGCATTCCCCAAGCTCAGCTCCCTCCAGCCTCAACTCCCCCAGTGGCTTCCCCTCTTTGGTGTGGAAGTTCCCGAAGCTCCCTGGCCACGTTCCTCCAGCTCTCAAAATCCCATTTTTCCTAGCTCCAAAGTCAGTCGCCCTGTGAACACACTACGTGCATTTGAGAATCCGTGTATGATTCTGATGTTTTTGGAGACAGGTTCTTTCTCTGTGGCCCTGGCTGGAGCACAGGGACATGACCGTCGTTCTCTGCCACCCTGAAATTGCAGGTTCCAGAGATCCTCCTACCTCTGCCTCTGGTGTGGCTGCAATGAAGGGCACCTCGACACAAGACTCCCTGTTTGGATTTGTGTAGAGATGGGATCTCTCTGTGTGGGCAGGGTTGGCCCAGGCTGGCCTTGGGCTCTTGGACTCCAGCCGTCCTCCTGCCTAAGCATCCTAGAACACTGGGATTCCAGGCAGGGACCACCACGTCAGGCCTCCTGGTTCATTTTTGATGTAGAATCAAGGCCAGGCTTGGGGGCTCAGCCTCATCATCCCATTGCTTTGGCTGAGGCTGACCTGAGTCCACAGACTCAGGCCTGAGGCTGACCTGAGTCCACAGACCAAGACCTGCCTGGGCACCTTGGTGAGACCTCGTCTCTACCTTACATCAGTAATGAGCCAGGCATGGTGGCACATGCCTGCTGTTCTGGCTCCTCGGATGGCCGAGGAAAGGCTTGCCGGAGTTCAGCAGCTCGAGTCTGCAGTGGCTGTGAGATAGCCAGTGACCTCCCACCTGGGTGAAGGAGTGAGACCCCAACTCAAAGAAAAAAATAAAGGAAAAAAGGAAAAGCATCCATGTGTGTATGAAGTTGGGATCATCATGAACAGACAGAGATCATTTGGGAAGGAGGGCCTAGCCTTGGGCCTAGATTTCCAGAAAAATGGTGGATTGGCAGACAATAGGCTGTGACTTTGGGAGGCTGAGGCAGGGGAATGCTGGATCCCAGGAATTCGAGACTAGCCTGGGTCACATAGTGAGAACTCGTCACTTGCCGGCAAGCAGACTTTGGAGTTGTGTGTGGTTCTGCTCATGGTCCTGGCTACATGGGATGCAGGAACCTCCATCCCAAGGCATGCCTTTGCTTCGCCTCCACCAACACATGTGATTCCAGGATAGGCACTGTGGCTCACGGCAGTCAGACCAATGTACTGGGATGCAGAGTCCAGAATCTGCCTGAGTCTCCAAGTCAGAGACCAGCCCAGGCAATGTGGCCAGAACTCATCTCGATGAGTGGTCCCCAAAATCGAGTCAGGTGTGGTGGCCCCCAAAGTACCAGCTGCCTGGTTGCTGAGCCCCGCAGGTTGAGGCACTGGGAGCCATGATCATTCCACCACACCACAGGCCCACTGATGAAGACTCCGGTGACAAGAAAGGCACCTCTCACATTCATCGTAATGGACATCCAGGGCTCACCAGAGAAACGTCTGAGTCGGTGGATGAAGATGGGTTGATCGGGAGGGAAGGAGCCCTTCCCCGGCCCTAGCAATGTGCCATCTGTTCCATGAGCTCCAAACGCATCCTTGCCGTGGGACACAAGTGTGAAGGGTGGAGGCTGGCCTTCTGGGGCGCATGACCAAGCATGGGACAGACGTGTCCAGTGACTACTTTTGAAACCTCCCACAAACGACAGGTCAGAAAGTGCTTTTATCTTTCCCATCCCTGAGGGTAATCTCTCGTGCTGGGTGTCAGGGGTGGTGGTGGGGGTAGTGATGGTGATTATTATTATTTGTAGTCAGAATCCCACTCTGTTACCACAGCCTGAAAGCAGGGACATGCTCACGGCCACCACAGATTCCACCTACTGGGCTCAGGCGATCCTCCCAACTCAGCCCCCCAAGTGACTGGAACCAAAGGCTTGCTCCACCATACCTGGCTAATATTTGGATTTATTTTTGATGGCAGAGACGAGGTCTCATCCTGTGTTCTGGGCTGGTGTCCAACTCGCAGTCTCAGGCCATTCATTCACCTGGGCCTCTGAAGGGCCAGAATGCCAGATTGAATCCCTGAGCTCGGCCTGTGGTTGTGGTGGTGCTGGTGGTTGGTATTATTATTCTGATTCAGAGACCCACTCTGTCACCCAGGCTGTAGTGCAGAGGGTCACTCTCTGTCACTGCAGCCTCCACCTGCTGGACTCCAGCGATCCTCCTGCTGCAGGCTCCTAAGAGACTGGAATGTCAGGCATGAACCATCATGCTTAGCTAATTATTTGGCTTCTTGGAGAGGTGTTCTCGGCAAGGTTCCCAGGTTGGTCTCTAACCCGGGAGCTCAGGTCATCCTCTCGGATCAACCACACAGAGCACTGAGATGACAGGCGTGAGCCCCCACGCCCAGTCTCCACTTCCCTCTCAGGGCCCCACTGTGAGGCCTGCTCCCTTCTGACAACACAGGACACTGGAGAGTGGGGCAAGAGTTGCCCACCAAGCCCTCCCCAGGGGAAGCATCTGGCACAGTGTCATGTCTCCACCTGGGTGCCCACACTTCTGCCCGTTTCGTTCCCAAGTGTCAACCCGAATGCTCCTCCCAGGGTCCACCTTCATGAAAGGGAGAGCATGACTCTCAAACCTTTGGGGGGGTGAGGATGGCCGGGTGACTCACTCCTGACTCTTCGGCACTTGGGAAGGCCGAGACGGGAAGATGCCTGGAGTCCGGGAGCTCGAGACCAGGCTGGACACCATAGAAAATCCCCACATAAACCCAAACAAATCCCAGAAAACCTTGGGTGAGGCCTGGCTTCAGCGGGAGGATAGCCTCCAGCCTAGAGTCCAAGACCAGGCAGGAAGACCCAGATGTTGCCCAAATGGAAAGCCTGTGATCACAGAAATTTTGGAAGCCCAGGACGAGAGGATGGCCTGTGCTGGGAGATTTGAGAGCAACTTGAGCATCCTAGTGAGGAATGAAAATAAGGACAGAAAAAAAGAAAGAAAGGAATCTATTCTCCTGCAAAACTTCTTCCCTCAGTCCTTCCCCCCATGCTGCCCAACATGTGAGGATCCCCCAAGCTCAGCACTCTCCAGTAAAACTCCCCCAAAGTGGCTGCCCGTCCTTTGGGGCAGGAGTTCCCAAGGCTACCTGGCCATGTTCCTGCTGGCTTTCCTCTCTGATGTGAGAAATGTGCCCTAGACAGGTCGACACTCTGACTCGGCAATGAGGACCTTCCATCAAGAAAGGGAAGGGACACATCCCTCACCTGGGGAAATTTTTTCCCCCTCAAGCCCATTTTTCCTGGTTCAAAAGCCAGTCACACTGTGAGCACACCACATGCAGTTGAGAAAATATGTATGATTCTTATGTTTTTGGAGACAAGGTCTGGCTCTCTGGTCTTAGCTGGGGCCCAGGGAGATGACCCTCTTTCACCGCCAGCCTCGAAATTGTGGGCTCCAGTGATCCTCCTGCCTCAGCCTCTGAAGTGGCTGGGATGACAGGCACTTTGACCCTAGAATCCCTGTTTGATTGGATGTGGATATGGGGTCTCCCTGTGTGACCCGGGCTGGCCTTGGTCTCCTGGGCTGCAGCCATTCTCCAGCCTCAACCTCCAAGATTGCTGGAATTCCAGGCGTTGGCCACTGCACCAGGCCTTCTGGTTCGTTTTCAATTAAGGATCGAGCCTGGGCTCGGGGTCTCAACCTTGACATCCCAGCACTTTCGGAGTCAGAGTCCAGCACCCGGCCCAAACCTGTGGGCTGAGACCCACCCAGGCAACTCGGTGAAACCTCATCTCTACCCTCCATCAAAATGAGCTGGGCATGGTGGCAGGTGCCTCTAGTTCCAGCTCCTCAGAAGGCCAGGGAAAACTCACTGGAGCCAGGCGGTCTGAGGCTGTGGTTGCTGGGAGTGAGCCACCTCCCTTCAGCCTGGATGATGGCTGAGACCTCTACTCAAAGAAAAAAAGGAAAAAAAAAAAAGAGAATCCGTTTGTATATGGAGTTGGGATCATGAACAGACAGAGATCAATTGGGAAGGAGGCCCCAGCCTTGAACCTAGAGTTCCCAAAAGATGGTGGATCAGCAGACAATTGGGCTTTGACTTTGGATGGCAAAGCCAGGGGACTGCTCCAGGTCGGGAGATTGAGACAAGTCTGGGCCACATAGCGAGACCAAGTCACTCCCTGGAACGCAAAAGTGAGTTGCACATGGTGGCACCCCTGGTTCCAGCTACATGGGATATACTGGTCTCCATCCCAATGTGTTCCACTGCATCGCCCCCATGGACAGAACTTGGGAGACCATGTCGGGCACTGTGGTCCATGGCCGTCAGCCCCTCAACCTGGGACTCTGAGGTGAGAGGCTGCCTGAGCCCAGGGATCAGAGACAAGCGCTGGCAATGTGGCCAGATCTCACCTCAGTGAGAGGTCCACTAAATCAAGTCAGGCATGGTGGCCCCTAGAGTCACAGCTGCTTGGGGGCCAAAGCAGGAGGTTCACTTGAGCCCCACATGTCCAGGTCCCAGGTGCCACAATCTTGCTGCCACACCCCAGCTCATCCAATGGAGACTCTGGTGTCAAAAAGATGCCATTCACATGCGTCATGATGGGTGTCCACAGCTCTTCTGGGAAAGTTCTGCTTGGACAGTGGATGATGGAGTGGTAGGGAGAGGAAGGGTACCACTCCCACCCGAAGGTGACAGAATGGGCTACCAGAACCTGGGCTGGCCATGGTGTTGCTTGACCACTTTGATTGCTCTGTGCCCCATGGCTGCCCTAAGCTGGGGCTGTCTGTTCTATGACCTCACATGAGTCTCTGCTGTGGGGCACAGGTGTGGAGGGTGAAGGAAGGCCTGCAGAGGTGCGTGGCTGATGGTGTGGGTCCAACATTCCTGATAGCCAGCTTTGAAACCTCCCACAGCCAACAGGCCAGAAATTGCCTTTCCTATCCCATCCCTGAGGTATACTTCTTGCACAGGGTGTCAGGGGTGTGGTGTTGGAGGTGATGGTGATTATTATTATTTGGAGATGGAATCCCGCACTGTCACCCAAGCCAGAATACAGGGAAACATTCATGGCCACTGTGAGCTCCACCTGCGGGACTCAGGCTATCCTTCCACCTTGGTCCCCCGAGTGGTTGGAACCACAGGCCTGCATCACCATGACCTGCTAATCTTTGGATTTATTTTTGATGGCCGAGACCAGGTTGCACCCAATGTCCTGGGCTGGTCTTGAACCCATGGGCTCACGGCATCCACTTGCTTCTGCCTCTGAAGACCCGGGTTGCTAGAATGAGCCCCTGAGCACGGCCTGTGGCTGTGGTGGTGTTGGTTGTTATTATTATACTGAGTTGGAGACATGCTGTGTATCCCAGGCCAGAGCGCAGGGGACCGTTATCGGCCACTGTGACCTCCACCACCTGTGCTCTGTCGATTATCCCATTGTGGCCCCCCAAGTGGCTGGAATGACAAGCGTGTGCCACCACACTTGGCTCATTTTGTTGGTTTCATTTTTTTTTTTTTTTTTTGAGTTGGTGTCTCACTCTGCTGCCCAGACTGGAGTGCAGTGGCCACTCCTGCCCACCGCAGCCTCAACCTGCTGGGCTCCAGTGATCCTTCTGCCTTAGCCTTCCAAGTAGCCAGAATTACAGGTATGCATTACCACGCCTGGCTGATTTTTTGATTTATTGTAGAGATGAGGTCTCACTGCCCAGGCGGGTCTCAAAACCGCAGGCTCAGGCAATCCACTCACCTCAGCCTCCCAAAAATGCGGGATTACAGGCTGAGCCACCAAGCCCAGCTTGTTGGTTTCTTTAGAGATGAGGTCTCGCCAAGGTGCCTGGTATGGTCTTGAACATGGGGATCAGGTCATCCTCTCACCACAGCCTCTGAAAGTGCTGGGGTGACAGGGGTGAGGCCCCGTGCCTGGCCTTCACACCACTCTTGGAACTCCACTGAAAAACCCACTCCCTTCAGAAGACCTGAGACCCCAGAGTGGGTAGCTGGACTCACCAATCGAGCCTGTCCACTGGGATTGCCTAGCGCAGGGGCGTGTCTTTGCCAGGTGGCTCACCCAACACCCCACTTGTTCCGCAGGATGGACCCACTCGCTCCTCCCAGGGTCTGCCTCAGGGAAAGGGACTGCATGACTCTTAAATCATTGGGAGGGGCCAGCACGGCTACTCACATCTGTCTCCTTGGCACTTGGTGAGGCCGAGCCAGAAAGATGGCCAAAGCCCAAGAGCTGAAATCAGGCTGGACACCATAGCAAGCCCCCACCTCGAACCCAAGCAAATCCCAGAAAACCTAGGGTGAGGGGAGGCCTCAGGAGGATCACCTCAGGCTCAGATTTGAAGACCAGGAAGGAAGACCAAGATGTCGACCTAATGGAAAGCCTGTGATCACAGCTTTGGCAGCCCGAGGTCAAGAGGAAGGCCTTAGTTGGGTGGTTTGATAGTAGTCAGGACTACCTAGTGAGGGAAAAAACAGAGAGAGAGGAAAATAAGAAAGAAAGAAAGAAAGAAAGAAAGAAAGAAAGAAAGAAAGAAAGAAAGAAAGAAGAAAAAAAGAAAAAGAAAGAAAGAAATCCATTCTCCTGCAAAATTTCTGCCCTCAGTCCTTCCCCCCAGTCCCACATATGATGGTCCCCCAAGCTTGGCGCCAGAGCCCAGCGGGCCGAAGCTATGGTGCCCAGGAGTGAGCCACTGTCCTCCAGCATGGGCAATGGAATGAGGTTCTGACTCAAAGTAAAAAAGTAACAAAGAAAAAAAAAGAAGAGCGTCCTTTATATATGGAGTTGCCATCATCGTGAACAGACAGTGATCATTTGGGAAGGAGGCCCCAGACTTGGGTCTAGAGTTCCTGAATGATGATTGATCAGCAGACAATTGGGCTGTGGCTTTGGGAGGCCAAGGCTGTGGACCACTGGAACCTGGGAGTTCAAGACCAGCCTGGGCCATGTGCGAGATCTCATTGCTCCAGGAATGCAAACACAGGGTTGGCACATGGTAAAGCCCATGGTCCTGTCTAGACAGGATGCGGTGGCCTTCATCCCAGGGCGTTCCTTTGCATCACCCCCAATGAAACAATGTGCGAGTCCAGGCCAGGCACCATAGTTAGTGGCCATTAGTTCCGTGCCCTGTAAGGCCGAGGCGGGAAGCAGCCTGAGCCCAGGGGATGGAGACCAACCTGGATGATGTGGAAGACTTTGTCTTGGTGAGAGGTCAAAAAATTGTGTCAGGTGTGGTGGTCCCCAGAATCCTGGCTGCTCAGGGCCAAGGTGTGAGAAGACTTTAGGCTCTGCAGGTCTAAGCCCCAGGAGTCACGTTCATGCCACCATGCCCCAGTGAGGCCAAGGGAGACTCCAGCAGAAAAAAAGACACTTCCCATGTGCACCAAGATGGGTGTCCACCACTCCCCACAGAAAGGTCTGTGTGGGCAGAGGACAATGGAGTGATCGGGAGAGGAAGGGGCCCACCCCCTGCCTGAAGGTGGCAACCTGGTGACTGGAACTTGGGCTGGCTGTGGCGATGTTGGGCCACTTTGATCACTCTGTGCCTGACAGTGCCCTAACTCAGGGTCGTCTGTTCCATGAGCTCACATGTGTCTTTGCCATGGGGCACAAGTCTGGAGGGTGGAGGCAGGCCTTGAGGGAGGCGTGGCCCAAAGCATGTGATAGATGTGCCTTGTGGCCACCTTCGAGTCCAGGCCAGGCACCGTGGCTCATGGCCATTAGCCTCATGCCCTGGGAGTCTGAGGTGGGAGGCTGTCTGAACCCAAGGGTCAGAGACCAGTTCAGGCATCATGGCCAGACCTTGTCTTGGTGATAGGTACCCAAAATCAGTCAGGTGTGGTGATTCCCGGAGTCCCATCTGCTTGGTGGCTGAGGTAGGATGACTGCCTGAGCCACACAGGTCAAGGCCCCAGGAACCACAATCGTGCCACAGTGCCCCGACTTGCTGAGGGAGACTCCGGTGACAAAATATACACCTACCACGTGTCACATCAGGCACTTACAGCTCCCCCGGGAAAGGTCCACGTGGGTGGGGGACCATGGAGTGATCTGAAGAGGAAGTGTCCCTCCCCCCGCCCGAAGGTTTCAGACCAGGTGACCAGAACCTGGGCTTGCTGTACCATTGCTGAACTGCCTTGATTGCTCTGTGCCTGTTGGCTACCCACACTCAGGGCCATCAGTTCCGTGAGCTCATACACGTCTTTTCCATGGGTCACGAGTGTGGAGGGAGGAGACAAACCTTCTGGGGCATGTTGCCAGAGGTGCGGGACAGACATACCTGTTGGCTACCTTTGAAACCTCCCGCAAATGACATCCTCCCATCTCTGAGGATGACTCCTCGCAAGCGGTGACAGGAGTGGTGGTGGTGATGGGGGTGGTGATTATTATTATTTGTAGTAGGAATCCTGCTCTGTCACCCAGGCTAGAGCACAAGAGCAGGTTCATGGCCACCGCAGACTCCACATGCTGGGCTTAGGGGATCCTCCTCCCTCAGCCCCACGAGTGGCTGGAATCACAGGCCTGCAACACCACACATGGCTAATCTTAGTATTTATTTTTGATGACCGAGATGAGGTCTTGCCCCATTTCCCAGGCTGGTTTTGGACCCACAGCCTCAGACCGTCCACTCACCTGGGTCTCAGAAGGGCCGGGATGCAGGTCTGAGCCCCTGAGCCTGGACTGTGTTTGTGATGGTAGTGGTGGTTGGTATTACTATTCTTAGTCAGAGCCCAACTCTGCAGCCCAGACCAGAGCTCATGGGCCTGCTCCCAGTCACCATGGTCTTCACCGGTTGGGATCTGGTGATCCTGCCACAACATCCTGCTGAGTGGCCAGAATGACAGGCATGTGCCATTATGCTCAGCTCATTTTTTTGGCTTCTTGTAGAGATGAGGTCTTGCCAAGTTGGCTGGGATGGACTCGAATCCAAGGGCCCAGGTCATCCTTTCACCTTGGCTGCCAGAATGCTGGGATGACAGGTGTGAGCCCCCACAAACAGCCTTTAAACCCCTCTCAGAGCCCAACAGCAAGACCAGCTCCATTCCGACAACCCGGGAACCTGGAGAGGGTGACTGCAGTCGCCTGCAGTCCATCCCTGAGAGGAGCGCATGGAACAGGGACATGTCTCCACCAGGGCTCCCACCCCTATACCCACCTCAATCCCCAGGGTGTGCCAACTCACTCCTCCCAAGGACTGCATCAGGGAAAGAGAGGGCATGACTCTCAAACCTCCGGGGGTGTGGGGACAGCTAGATGACTCACGCCTGTCTCCTCAGCACTCAAGGAGGCCAAGAAGGGAAGATGACTGGAGCCTGGGAGCTCGAGACTAGGCTGAACACATAGCAAGCCCTCACCTTGACCCCAAGCAAGACTCAAAAAATCTTGGGTGAGCGCAGGCCTCAGAGGGAGGATGAACTCTGCCCCAGATTTCAAGACCAGTCAGGAAGACCAGGATGTCGACCAAATGGAAAGCCTGTGTGATCACAGAAGTTTGGGAGGCCCAAGCCAACAGGATTGCATGAGTTGGGCCCTTTGAAAGAAGCCTGAACAATCTAGTGAGGAAAGAAAGGAAAGAAAGAAAGAATGAAAGAAAGAAATCTATTTTCCTGCAAACCTTCTGCCCTCAGTCCTTCTCCCCCTGCCCCCACACATGTGAGGGTCCCCAAGCTCGGCACCTAACATCTCCTACCCCCACCAATGACTGCCCCCGCTTTGGTGTGGGAGTTCCCTAGGCTTCCTGGCCTTGGTCCTGCTGGCTCTCCTCTCCAAAGTAAGAAATGTGCCCCAGGTAAGCCGAACATTCTACTTGGCAATGAGGACCTTCTGTCCCAAAAGGATAGGAACACGTCCCTCACCATGGGACATTTCTTCCCCCAATCTCATTTTTCCTGGATCTAAAGCCAGTCGCCCTGTGAACACACCATGCACAGTTGAGAATCGTCGCACAGTGTACAATTCTGATGTTTTTGGAGACACGTCTGGCTCTGTGGACCAGGCGGGGACCAGGGACCTGACCGTCATTCTCAGCCAGCTTCAAAATCATGAGCTCCAGTGATCCACCTGCCTCAGCCTCTGGAGAGTCCTGGATGATGGGCACCTTGACCCTAAATCCCTAAATTGAATGGGAGCAAAGATGGGGTCTCTCTGTGTGACCAAGGCTAGCCTTGGGTTCCTGGGCTCCAGACATCCTCCTGCATTGGCATCCCAGAGTGCTGGGATTCCAATCATGGGCCACCACGCCAGGCCTTCTGATTCCTTTTTGATGAAGGTTCGAGGCCGGGCTCAGGGTCTCATCTGTCATTTCAGTGGTTTGGGAAGCCGAGGGCAGCAGACGGCCTGAGCCCAGCCTCAGGTAACTCAGTGAGACCTCGTCTCAACCCTCCATCCCCAAAGAGCCAGGCATGTTGGTGAGCACCTGTTATTCCAGCTCCTCGGAAGGCTGGGGAAAGGCTCACCAGAGCCCGGCGGGCTGAGAGAGCTGTGGCCGCTAGCGAGCCACTGCCCTAAAGCCTGGGCAATGGAGTGAGATTCTGACTCAATTAAAAAAATGAAAAAAGGGGAAAAAAGAAAAGCATCCATTTGTGTATGGAGTTGGGATCATCGTGAACAGACATACATCATTTGGAAAGGAGGCCCCAGCCTTGGACCTAGAGTTCCCAAAAGATGGTGGATTGGCAGATAATCGGGCTCTGACATTGGGAGACTGAGGCAGGGGACCACTGGAGATCGGGTGTTTGAGACCACCCTGGGTCATGCAGTGAGACTTTGTCACTCCATGGAATGCAAACACTGGAGTCGTGTGTGGTAGTGCCTGTGGTTCCGGTTACATGGGAAGTGGTGGCCTCCAACCCAGTGCATTCCTTTGCATTGGCCCGATGACAGAACATGTGAGTCCAGACTGGCCACTGTGGCTCACGGCAGTCAGTCCCATGGCCTGGGAGGCAGAAGTGGGAGGCTACCTGAGCCCATGGGTAGAAGACCAGCATGGGTGATGTGGACAAATGACATCTCGGTTAAATGTCTCCAAAATCGAGTCAGGCGTGGTGGCCCTCAGAGTCCCAAATGCTTGGGACCGGAGGTGAGATGGCTGCCTGAGCCCCACAGGTCAAGGCCCTAGGAGCCACGATTGTGCCCCTGCACCCCAGATTGCCTAACGGAGACTCCAGTGACAAAAAAGATGCCTCCCACGTGTGTCAAGAAGAGTGTCCATGGCTCCCCAGGGAAAGGTCTGCATGGGTGGGGACGACAGTGTGATCCATAGAGGAAATGGCCCACCCCCACCCGAATATGCTAGACAAGGCGTCCGAAACCTGGGCTGGCCACGGCATTGCAGTACCATCTTGATCACTCTGTGCCCGATGGCTCACCTCACTCAGGGCTGTCTGCTCCGTGAGCTCACATGAATTTTTTTTCCGTGGGGCATGGTGTGGAGGGTAGAGGCAGGCTTTCTGGGGCACGTGGCCAAAGGCATGGGACAGACTTGCTTGTTGGCCACCCTTGAAACCTACCTGGAATGACAGGTCAGAAAGTGCCTTTTCCTCTCCCATCCCTGAGGGTGAATCCTCACACTGGGTGGCAGGGGTGGTGATGGTGGTGGTGGTGCTGATTATTATTATGTGGGGTCAGAGTCCTGCTCTGTCGCCCAGGCTGCAGTGCATGGGTACACTCACGGCCACAGTGGACTCCATCTGCCCAGCCTAGGTGATTTTACCACCTCGGCCCACC
Source organism: Carlito syrichta (assembly GCF_000164805.1). Lineage (NCBI taxonomy): Eukaryota > Metazoa > Chordata > Mammalia > Primates > Tarsiidae > Carlito > Carlito syrichta. The sequence continues at coordinate 20,104 of NW_007237640.1, read as the reverse complement.
AAATGGCTAGAACCACAGGCCTGCACTACCAAGCCTGTCTAATCTTGATTTATTTTTCATGACCTAGGAGAGGACTCGCCCCATGTCCCAGCCTGGTGTTGAACCTACACATTCAGGCCATCAACTTGCCTGGGCCTCCGAAAAGACAGTACGCCAGGCTGAGTCCCTAATACCAGACTGTGGTTGTGATGATGGTGGTGGTTGGTATTACTGTTCTAACTCAGAATCCAGCTCTGTCGCCCAGGCTGGAGTGCACGGGACTGCTCACAGCCACTGAGGCCTCCACCGGCTGGGCTCCCATGATCCTCCCGCTGCTGTCTCCTTTTTGGAAGAAATGACAGGCCTGTGGTACCAAGTTCAGCTCATATTTTTGGCTTCTTGTAGAGACGAGGTCTCGCCAAGGTGCCTGAGCTTGTCACAAACTCAGGTCCTCAGACCATCCTCTTGCCTTGGCCTCTCTGAATGCCAGGATGACAGGCATAAGCCCCTGCATCCAGCCCCCACATCCCTCCTGGGACCCCACCATAGGGCCAGCTCCCTTCCAGTGACCCAGGACTCTGGAGAGGGCAGCCAGAATCACCCGCTGTGTCCTACCTGGGAGGAGCACCTGGGCAGGTGTATGTCTCTGCCAGGGTGCCCACCCCTCATCCCGCCTTGTTCACCAGGGTTGACCTGCCTGCTCCTCCCAGGGTCCACCTTGGGGAAATTTAGAGTGGGTCTCTCAAACCATCAGGTTGGTGGGGAAGGCCGGGTGACTCACACCTGTCACTCAGCAATTGGGGTGGTGGAGATGGGAAGATGGCTGGAGCCAGGAGCTCGAGAACAGCCTGGACACCATAGCAAGCCTCCACCTTGACCCAAAGAAAATCAGAAAACCTTGGGTGAGGGCAGAACTTGGTGGGGGATCACCTCTGGTCAGAGTTCAAGACCAGGCAGGAAGATCAGGATCTTGATCAAATGGAAATCCTGTGATTGCAGCAGTGTGTGAGGCCCAGGTTGAGAGGATGGCCCAAATTTGGCAGTTTGAGAGCAGCCTGGGCAACCTAGTGAGGAAAGAAAAGAAAAAAAAGGAAATAAAGAAAGAGAAAGAATGAAATCCATTCTCAAGCAAAACTTCTGCCCTCATTCCTTCTCCGCCCACCCTTCTACATGTGAGGGTACCCAAAGCTCAGCACATTCCAGTCCCCCCCCACTCAATGACTTTCCCTGCTTAGATTCGGGAGTTCCCAAGGCTCCCTTTCCTGGTTCATGCTGACTCTCCTCTCTGAGGTGAGAAATGTGCCCCAGGCTGGTCGACCCTCTGATTTGACAATGAGGACACTCCACCAAGAAAGGCCAGGGATACATCCCTCACCCGGAGACATTTCTTCCCCCACAATCCCATTTTTCCTGACTCTAAAGCCATGTGCCTTTGAACACACTATGTGCAGTTGAGAATCTGTGTATGATTCTAAAGTTTTGGGAGACAGGGTCTGGCTCTGTGGCCCAGGCCAGAGCCACGGGACATGACTGTGATTCACTGACAGCCTCAAAATCATGGGCACGGTGATCCTTCTGCCTCAGCCACTGGATTGACCGGGACTATGGGCATCTCAACCGCAGAACCCCTGTTTGGATGGGTGGTGGAGAAGGTGGCCAGGGCTGTCCTTGGGTTCCTGGGCTCCAGCCATCCTCACACCTCAGCCTTTCAGACCATGGGATTCCAGGTGTGGGCCCATGCCAGGCCTTCTGGTTCATTTTCAACAAAGAATCGAGGCCGGAGTCGAGGGCTCATAATGCCAGGGCTTTGGGTGGCCGAAGCCAGTGCCTAGCTGGAGCCCATGGGCTGAGACCAACCCCCGCAATTCAGTGAGACTTTGTCTACACCCTCCATCCCAAATGATCTAGGCATGGATGCGTGCCTGTCATTCTGGCTTCTCGGAATGTGAGAGAAAGTCTTGCCAGAGGCCAGCAGCCTGAACTGTGGTGGCCGGGAGTGAGCCAATGCCTTCCAGCCTGGGTGATGGAGTGAGACTCTGAATCAATGAAGAAAAGAAAAAAAGAATAAAAAAGAGCATCCATTTGTGTATGGAGTTAGGATCATCGTGATCAGACAGAGAATATTTGAGAAGGTCCCAGATTGGGCCTAGAGTTCCCAAAAGATGGTGGGTTGGCAGAGAATTGGGCTGTGGATTAGAGAGGCCAAGGTGGGGGACCACTGGAGCTTGGGGGTTCGAGACCAGCCTGGGCCATGTAGCGAGACCTCATCGCTCCCCAGAACGCAAACAGTGGAGTCGCACGTGGTTGCACCCATGGTCCCGGCTACATGGAGTGCAGTAACATCCATCCTGGGGAGTTCCTTTGCATTGCCCCCACCACCAGAAAGGCCATGTCCAGATCGGGCACTGAGGCTCATAGCCATCAGCCTTGCTTCCTGGGAGGCTGAGGCGGGAGGCTGAATGAGCCCAGGAGTTGGAGACCAGCCTGGGTGAAATGGCATGACCTCTTCTCGGTGAGAGGTCTCCAAAATCAAGTCTGGAATGTGGTCTCCTGAGGCCTGGCTGTTCGGTGGCCAAGGTGCAAGACCACCTGAGCCTTGCAGGTCAAGGTCCGGGGAGCCACGATCATGCTGTTGTGCCCCAGAGACTACGGTGACAAAAATCATGCCCACCATGTGGGTCATGATGGGCGTCCATGGCTCCACATGGAAAGATGCCCATGGGGGGTACGATGGAGAGATCAGGAGAGGAAGATCCCTCCTCTACCGGAAGGAGGCAGACAGGGGGACCGGAACCTGGGCTGGTGGTGGTGATGCTGAACTACCTTGAATGCTCTGTGCCCGATGGCCCCACTAACTCGGGCCCACCTGTTCCATGAGCTCACATGCATCTTGACCATGAAACATGAGTGTGGACAGTGGAGGCAGGTCTTCTGGATTGCATGGTCGAAGGTGTGGGGCGGACGTGCACAGTGGCCACCTTTGAAACCTCCCATGAACAACAAAGTACCTTTTCTTCTCCTATCTCTGAGGGTGTCTCCTTGCATTGGGTGGCAAGGGTGGTGATGGTGGTGATTATTATTATTTGGAGTCGGAATTATGCACTGTATCCAAGGTCGGAGTGAAAGGGCATGCTCACTGTCATGGCAAATCCTCCTGCTGGGCTCAGGGGAACCTCCCACCTCAAACCCCCGAGTGGCTGGAACCACAGGCCAGCACCACCACACCCAGCTAATCTTTAGATTTATTTTTGCTGGCCGAGACAAGTTCCAGCCCCATGTCCGAGGCTAGTTTCAAACCCACAGTCTCAGGCTGTCCACTCACATGGTCCTCCAAAAGACTGGGAGGCCAGGCTGAGCCCCTGAGTTCAGCCTGTGTTTGTGGTGATGGTGGTGGTTGGTATTATTATTCTGAGTCAGAGTCCCACTCAGTAACCCAGGCCAGAGTGAAGAGGCCCACTGTCAGGCACCTCATCCTCCACCGGCTGGCCTCCAGTGATCCTCACACTGTAGACTCCTGAGTGGACAGAATGACAAGTATGAACCACCATGCTCAGCTCAGTTTTTGGCTTCTTGTAGAAGCGATGTCTCGCCAAGGTGCCCGGGCTGGTCTCACACCCGGTGGCTCAGGCCATCCTCTCAGCTCGGACTCCCATAGTGCCAGGATGACATTCGTGAGCCCCCGAGACCATGCTCCACAACACAATACCTTCTGACGACCCTGGACCCCGGAGAGGGCAGTCAGAGTTGCCTTCTGAAGCCTCCCCAGAGGAAGCATCTGGCGGAATGGCACGTCTTCACCGGAGCGCCACCCCGCAGCCTGCCTGTTCCCCAGGGTGGATATGCTGGCTCCTCTCAGGGCCACCTAGGGGAAAGGGAGGACCTGACTCTCAAATCTTCGGGAGGGCGGGGATAGCTGGTTGACTCATGCCTCTCTCCTTGGCACTTGGGGAAGCAAAGACGGGAAGATGGTCAGAGCCCGGTATCCCGAGACCAGACTGGACACCATAGCAACACCTGGACCACAAGCAAAAGCTAGAAAACCTTGGGTGAGGGCAGAACTAGGCGGGCAGATTGCCTCCAAACGAGAGTTCAAGACAATACAGGAAGACCAGGATGTCAACCAAATGGAAAGCTTGTGATCATAGCTGTTTGGGATTCCCAAGTCGAGACAACGGCCCGAGTTGGGTGTTTTTAGAGAAGCCTGGGCAACCTAGTGAGGAAATGAAAGAAAGAAAGAAGGAAAGAAAGAAAGAAAGAAAGAAAGAAAGAAAGAAAGAAAGAAAGAAAGAAAGAAAAAAAGAAAGAAAGAAAGAAAGAAAAAAGAAAGAAAGAAAGAAAAAAGAAAGAAAGAGTGAAAGAAAGAAATCCATTCTTTTGCAAACTTTCTGCCCTCAGTCCTTCCCCTTCACTGCCCCCAACATTTGGGGGTCCCACAAGCTTGGCGCCTTCCAGCCCCAACACCGCCATGGCTGTCCCCACTTTGGTGTGGGAGTTCCGGAGCCTCCATTGTCAGGTTCCTGCAGGCTCTCCTCTCTGAGGTGAGAAATGTTCCAAAGACAGGTGAACTTCTGACTCTGCAATGAGGACCTACCTCCAAGAGATGCCAGGGACACATCTCTCACCTGGGGACATTTCTTTTCCCCCTAATCCCATTTTTCTTGGCTCTAAAGCCAATGGTCCTGTGAACACACCACGTGCAGTTGAGAAACTGTGTGATTCTGATGTATTCGGAGACAGGGTCTGGCTCTGTGGCCATGGCTGGGGCAAGGGGACATGACCATTGATCACACCAGCCTCGAAATCACGGGCTCTGGTGATCCTTCCTCCTCAGCCTCCAGAGTGGCTGGAACAATGTGCAACTCGACTCCAGACCTCCTGTTTTGATGGGTACAGAGATGTGGTCTCCCTGCATTGCCTAGGCTGGCTTGAGCTCCTGGGTTCCTGCCATACTCCCATTTCAGACTCCCAGACTGCTGGGATTTTAGGTGTGGGCTGTCGCACCAGGCCTACTAGTTCATTTTTGATGAAGGATCGAGGCCGGGCTCAGGGGCTCAGCCACGTCATCCCCATGCTCTGAGAGGCCAAGGCCAATGGCCAGCCTGAGTGCATGGGCCAAGACATGCCTGGGCACCTCAGCAAGACTCATCTCTATCCTCCATCCCAAGTGAGTTGGGTGTGGTGGTCCACGCCTGTTGTTCCGGCTCCTTGGAAGGCCGGGGAAAGGCTCGACAGAGCCCGGTGGGCCGAGGATGCAGTGGCCTGGAGCGAGCCACCACCCTGCTGCCTGGGCGACAGAGTGAGACTCTGACACAAAGAATAAAAGAAAAAAAGGAAAAAAAAAGAAGAGCATTCATTTGTGTATGGAGTTGGGATAATCATGAACATACAGAGATCAATTAAGAAGGAGGCCCCAGCCTTGGGTCTAGACTTCCTGAAAGTCGGTGTATTGGCAGACAATCAGTCTGTGGCTTTGGGAGGCTGAGGCATGTGACCGCTGGAGCCCGGGTGTTCCCGCAGTCCCAGCTACATGCGATGTGGTGGCCTACATCCAGGGGCTTTCCTTTGTATCGCCCCTGCCAACAGAACGTGCAAGTCCAGGCCAGGCATCATGGCTCACAGCCATCAGCCCCATGCTCTGGAGGAGTCTGACAGAGCCCAGGGGTCGGAGACCAGCCCGGGTGATGAGCCCAGACCTTGTCTCAGCGAGATGTCCCAAAAATCAATGCAAGTGTGATGGTACCCGGAGTCCCTGCTGCTCAGGGCCTGAGGAAGGTGGCCCTCCTGAGCCACGCAGGTGGAGGCTCAGGGATCCACAGTCATGCCACCTCACCCCAGCTCAGCCCACGAGGATGCCAGAGACAAAAAAGACACCTTCTATGTGTGTCACAACCTGTGTCCACTGTTCTCCAGGGATAGGGCTGGGTGGGTTGGGGAAGATGGCATGATCTGGAGGGGAAAAGGTCCTTCCTACCTAAAGGTGGCAGACAGTGCATCCAGAACCTGGGCTGGCCATGGGGTTGTAAAACCACCTTGATTGCTCTGTGCCCAACGGCTGCCCTAGCTCAGGGCCATCTATTCCATGAGTTCACACACATCTTTGCTGTGGGGCACGAGAGTGGAGGGTGGAGGCAGGAATTTTGGGGCACCTGTCGGAAAGTGTGGGATGGACCTGCCCAATGGCCAACTTTGAAACCTCCCACTAATGACAGGCCAGAAAGTGTCTTTTCATCTCCCATTCCTGAGGGGGACTCTGCACCCTGGGAGGCAGGGATGGTGGTGGTGGTGGTTATTATTATTACTTGGAGTCGGAATTCCACCCTGTCACCCAGACTGGAGCACAGTGGCATGCTCATGGCCACAAAGGACTCCACCTGCTGGGCTCAGGCGATCCTCCTGCCTAGGCCCCCCAAGTGGCTGGGCTCACACACCTGCAATGCCATGCCTGGCTAATCTTTCAATTTATTTTTGTTGACCGAGACAAGGTCTCACACCATTTCCCAGGCTGGTGTTGAACCCGCAGGCTCAGGCCATCCACTCGCCTGGGCCTCTGAAGGGCGGGGATGGCAGCCTGAGACCCTGATGCTGGCCTGTGGTTGTGGTGGTTGTGGTGGTGATTATTATTATTTGGAGTTGGAGTCTTGCTCTGTCACCTAGGCTGGAGGACAGGGGCATGCTCATGGCCACCAAGGGCTTCACCTGCCGGACTTGGTCAATTCTCCTGCCTGGGCCCCCCAAGTGACTGGAAACACAAGCCTGCAACACCACGTTTGACTCATCTTTAGATTTATATTTGATGGCCAAAACGATGTCTCACCCCATGTCCGGGGCTGATGTTGAATCCACAAGCTCAGGCTATCCACTTCCCTGGGCTTCTGAAGGGCTGGAATGCCAGGCTGAGCCCTTGAGTCAGTCCTGGGGTTGTGGTTGTGGTGGTAGTTGGTATTAATATTCTGAGTAAAAGTCCCACTCTGTCGCCCAGGCCGGAGCGCAGGGGCCTGCTCAAAACCACCATGGCCAACACCAGCTAGGCTCCAGCAGTCCTCCCATCACAGCGTCCTGAGTGGCCAGAGCGACAGGTGTGCACCACAACACTCAGCTCACTTTTTTGGCTTCTTGTAGAGACAAGGTCTCACTAAGGCTCCTGGGTTGGTCTCGAACCAGAGAGCTCAGGCCATCCTCTCGCCTCAGCCTCCCAGTTTGCCAGGATGACAGGCATGAGACCACATGCCCAGCCTCCCCAACCTTCTTGGGACCCCACCACAAGGACCACTTGCTTCCAAAGACCTAGGAACCCAGAGAGGGTGCCCGGAGTTGCCCACCGAGCCCACCCTGGAAGGAGCATCTACTACAGGGGTGTTTCTCCATTGGGGCGCCCAGTCCTTCATCTGCCACATTCTCCAGGGTGGACCCGCTTCCTCCTCAATGGGGGCCACTACACGGAAAGGGAGGGCGTGACTCTCAAACCTTCAGGAGGACGGGGATGGCAGGGCGACTCACACATTTCTCCAGAGCAGTCAGGAAGTTCAATACAGGAAGATGGCCAGAACGGGGGAGCTTGAGACAGGCTGGACACCATAGCAAGTCCCCACCTCGAACCCACAAAAAACCCAGAAAGTCTTGGGTGAGGGCAGGCCTTGGTTGGAGGATCATCTCTGGCCCAGAGTTCAAGACCAGGCAGGAAGGCCAGGATGTCAACCAGATTGAAAGCCTGTGATTGCAGTAAGTTCGAGGGCCAGGACAAGAGTGTGGCTCGAGTTGGGCATTTTTAGAGCAGCCCGGGCAACCTAGTGAGGAAAGAAGAGAAAGAACGAAAGAAAGAAAGAAAGAAAGAAAGAAAGAAAGAAAGAAAGAAAGAAAGAAAGAAAGAAAGAAAGAAAGAAAGAAAGAAAGAAAGAAAGAAAATCAATCCATTCTCCTGCAAACTTTCTGCCCTCAATCCTTTGCCTCTAGCCTCCCCACATATAAGAGTCCCCTAAGCTCGGCACCTTCCAGCCCCAAACCCCCAATGGGTGCCCCCACTTTGTTGTGGGAGTTCCTGTGGCTTCCTGGCCAGGTTCATGCGGCTCTCCTCTCCAAGGTGAGAAATGTTCCCCAGGAAGGCCAACCCTCCAACTCGGCAATGAGGACATTTCACCAAGAAAGTCCAGGTACACATTCTTCACCCAGGGACATTTATTCCTGCCCAATCCCATTTTTCCTGGCTCTAAAGCCAGTCACCCTGTGAACACACCACACGAAGTTGAGAATCTGTGTGTGATTCTGATGTTTTTGTACACTAGGTCTGGTTCTGTGGCACAGACTGGGGTCCAGGGACAGGACCGTTGATCATGCCAGTCTTGAAATTGTGGGCTTTAGTGATCCTCCTTCCTCAGCCCCCAGAGTAGCCGGGATGACGTGCACCTCGACTCCATACCCCTTTTTTGATTGGTGTGGATACGGAGTCTCCCTGCTTGGCCCATGCTGGCCATGGGCTCCTGGGCTCCTGCCATATTCCCACCTCAACCTCCCAGAGCACTTGGATTCCAGGCACGGGCCACCATGCAAGGGCTTCGGGTTTGTTTTTGATGAAGGTTAGAGGCCTGGCTTGGGGTCTCAGCCTCATCATCCCAGTGCTTGGGAGGCCAAAACCAGTGGAGGGCCCAAGCCCACAGGCCCAGACCCGCCCAGGCACATCGGTGAGATGTCATCTCTATGTTCCAACCCAAATGAGCTGGTCATGGTGTTGCGTGCCTGTCTTTCCAGCTCCTCAGTAGACTGGGGAAAGGCTTGCCACTGCCCGGCAGGCCGAGGTTGTGGTGACCAGGAATGAGTCACTGATTTCCAGGCTGAGAAATGGATTGACACTCCAACTCAATGAAAAAAAAAAAGGAAAAAAAAAGAAGAGGATACATTTGTACATGGAGTAGGGATTATTGTGAACAGACAGGGGTCATTTGGGAAGGAACCCCCAGGCTTCAGCCTAAAGTTCCTGAAAGATGATGGATCAGAAGACAATATGACTGTGGCTTTCAGAGGCCAAGGTGGAAGACCGTTGGAGACTGGGAGTTCAAGACCAGCCTGGGACATGTAATGAGACCTTCTTGCTCCCCAGAATGCCAACACTGGTGTTGCATGTGGTGGTACCCATGGTCCCTGCTACACAGGATGTGGTGTCCTCCATCCCAGTGCATTCCTTTGCATCACCACAACCAACAAAATGGTGAGTCCAGGAGAGGAAACGTGGCTTATGGCCATCAGCCCCATGCCCTGGGAGGCTGAGGCAGGAGGATGCTTGTGCCCAGGGGTCAAAGACCAAGCCGGGTGACGTGGTCAGACCTCGTCTTGGTGAGAAGTCCCCAAAATCGAGTCAGGCATGGTGACTCCCGGAGTCCTGGCTGCTCAGGGGCCGAGGCAGAAGTACTGCCTGAGCCCCACAGGTTGAGAGCCCAGGAGCCATGATCATGCAGCTGTGCTCCAGCCCAGCAGACAGAGAAACTGGCAACAAAAAAGATGCCTCCCACAACATCATGACGGGTGTCCAGGTTTTATTTTTGATGGTCTTTCACCGTGTCCCAGGCTAGTGTTGAACAGGCAGGCTCCGCCCTTCCACTCGGCTGAACCTCCTAAGGCTGGGATGCCAGGCTGATCCCTTGACCCCGGCCTGTGGATGTGGTGGTGGTGGTGGTTGGTATTAATATTATGAGTCCGAGTCCTATTCTGTTGGTCAGGATGTAGTGCAGGGGCCAACTCTCAGCCACTGCATCCTCCACCAACTGACCTCTGGTGATCTTCTCGCCATGGCTTTCCGAGTGTCCAGAATGCTCAGCTCACTTTTGTGGCTTCTTGTAGAGACAAAATCTCTCCAAGTTGCCTGGGCTGGTCTCGAACCCAGGGGCTCAGGCCATCCTCTAGCCTATGACTCCCAGAGCAACAAGATGACAGGCATGAGTCCCTGGCCGGCCTCCACACCTGTTTGGGACCCTACCACTAAACCCGCTACATCTGATGACCTAGGACTCCAGAGAGGGCAGCCAGAATCACCCCCAAGCACTATTCATGGGAAGATGTGTCTCAGGTGTGTGCCTCTGCCAGAGAACCTACCCCTCCACCCCTATCATCCCCATGGTGGAGCTGCTCGCTCCTCCCAGTGGCTGCCTCCGGGAAAAGGAGACCATGACTCTCAAACCTTATGGGGGGCAGGTACTGCTGGAAGACTAACACCTGTCTCCTCAGCAATTGGGGAGGCTGAGATAAAAGATGGTCAAAGCTTGGGAGTTTGAGACCAATCTGGACACCATAGAAAGGCCCCGCCTTGACCCCAAGTAAAACCCAGAAAACCTTGGATGAGGGCAGGCCTCAGCGAGAGGATTGCTACCAGCCCGGTGTTCAAGAAGACACAGGAAGACCAGGATGCCAACCAAATGGAAAGCCTGTGATTGCAGCAGTTTGGGATGCCCAGGCCCAGAGGATGGCCAGAATTTGGCGGTTTTAGAGCAATCTGCTCAATCTAGTGAGGAAAGAAATGAAAGAAACAAACAAAGAAAGAATGAATCCATTCTCCTGCAAATAGTCTGCCCTCAGTCCTTCCCCACTCCCCCCCAACATTTGAGGGTTCTCCAAGCTTGGAATCTTCCAGCCCCAACACACCCAATGGCTGACCCCGTTTTGGTGTGGGACTTCCCAAGTCTCCCTGGCTGGGTTCCTGCAGGTACTCCACTCTCTTGTGAGAAATGCTCCCCAAGCAGGCCAACCCTCCGACTTGGCAATGAGGACCACATTCCTCACCCAGGGACATTTCTTCCCTCCCAATCCCATTTTTCCTGACTCTAAAGCCAGACACTCTGTGAACACACTATGTGCAGATGAGAATGTGTACGATTCTGATATTTTGAGACAGGGTCTGGCTGTGTGACCCAGGCTGGGAACCGGGGCCATGACGATAATTCACTGCCAGCCTCGAAATCGCAAGTTCGGTGACCCTCATGCCACAGCCTCAGGAGTGTCTGGGACCATGGGTACCTCGACTCCAGATCCCTGTTTGGATGGGTGTGGAGAAGGGGTCTCCCTGTGTGTCATGGACTGGCCTTTATCCCCTGGGCTGAAGCCATCCTCCCTCCTTGGCCTCCCAGAGCACTGGGATTCCAGGCATTGACAGCTGCACCAGGCTTTCTGTTTTTTTTTTTTTTCCGATGGAGGACCAAGGCCAGGCTCAGGAGCTCAGCCTCCTTATCCGAGTGCTTTGGGATACCGAGGCCAGTTCACCCAAGCTCATGGGTGGAGACCCACTCGGGGACCTTGGAAAGACCTCGTCTCTACCCTCCATCCCAAATGAGGTGGGTGTGATGGCATGCATCTTTCGTTCTGGCTCATGGGAAGGCCAGGTAAATCTCACCAGAGCCCATCAGGCTGAGGTTGCAGTAGCCAGGAGCGAACCACCACTCTCCAGCCTGGGCATTAGAGTGAGACTCCAAGTCAAAGAATAAAAGGAAAAAAGAAAAAAAAGAAAAGCATTCATTTGTGTATGAGGTTGGGATCACCATGAACAGACAGAGATCATTTGGGAAGGAGGTTCCATCCTTGGGCCTAGAATTCCTGAAAGATGGTGGATCAGCAGACAATCAGGCTGTGGTTTTGGGAGGCCGAGGTGGGGGACCACTGGAGCCTGGGAGTTTGAGACCAGCCTGGACCACTTAGCAAGACTTTGTCACTCCTCAGAATGCAAACACTGGAGTCACGTGTGGTAGCCCCCACAGTCCCGGCTACATGGGTTGTGGTGGCCCCCATCCTGGGGCATTTCTTGGCATTGTCACTGCCAAGAGAACATGCGAGTCCAGGCTGGGCACCAGGTCTCACGGCCATCAGCCCAGTGCCCTAGGAGCCTGAAGTGGGAGACTGCCTGAGCTCAGAGGTCAGAGACCAACCCAGACAATGTGGCCAGACCTTGTCTAGGTGAGAGGTCCCCAAAATCGTGTCAGATGTGGTGGTCCCTGGTGTACTGGCTGCTAGGGCCCTGAGGCTTGAGGAGCACCTGAGTCCCAAAGGTCAAGACCCCAGGAACCATGACGTGCTACTCTGACACAGCCCATCTAAAGGAGACTCCAGCGATGAAAAGACACCTCCCAAGTGCAGCATGACAGGCGTCTGCAGCAACCCAGGGAAAGGTCCACGTTGGCAGGGAACAATGGAGCTGTCAGGAGAGGAAAGGACAAAAGGGAACCAGGGCTGGCTGTGGCTTTGCCAGACCACCTTTATCACTCTGTTCTCACTGGCCATCCTAGCTTGAGCAGTCTGTTCTGTGAGCTCACATACATCTTTGCTGTGGGACACGGGTGTGGAGGGTTGAGGCAGGCCTTCTGGAATGCATGGCAGAAGGTGCAGGATGGACATGCCCAGTGGTAACCTTTGAAACATCCTGCAAACGACAGGCTGGAAAGTGCCTTTTCTTTTGCCATCCCTGAGGGTGACTCCTTGCGCTGGGTGGCAGGGATGTTAGTGGTGGCAGTGGTGGTGATTATTATTATTTGGAGTCAGAATCCTGCTCAGTCACCCAGGTTGGGGCACAGGGGTACACTCAAGGCCACAGCGGTCTTCACTTGCCGTGCACAGGTTATCCTCCCTCCTTGACCCCCTGATTGACTGGAACCACAGGCCTCCGCAACCATGCCTGGTTAATCTTTGCATTTATTTTTGATGGTCGAGACGTGGTCTCATCCCATGTCCTGGGCTGGTGTCTAACCCTCAGGCTCAGGTCATCCAATCTCCTGGGTCTCCAAAGGGCTGGGTTGCCAGGCTGAGGCCCAGAGCCTTGCCTGTGGTTTTGCTGGTAGTTGTGGTGGGTATTAATATTCTGATTCGGTGTCCCATTCTGTCACCCAGGCTGTAGCACAGATACATGATATCAGCCATGGTGGCCTCCACCAGCTGGGCTCTGGCAATCCTCCTGCCATGGACTCCCGAGTGCCTGAAATGACAGGTGTTCACCACCATGCTTGGCTCATTTTTTTGGCTGCTTGTAGAGACAAAGTCTTTCCAAGGTGCCCGGGCTGATCTCAAACCCAGGGGTTCAGGCCATTCTCTCGCCTCAGCCTCCCAGCTCACTGGGATGACAAGTGTGAGCTCATGCCCCCAGCCTCCACACCCCTTTTGGGGCCTCACCAGGAAGCCCACTCCCTTCCCAGATCCCAGAGAGGAGAGCCAGAGTCACCTGCCAAACCCTCCCCTTGGGGAGCACCTGGCACAGGGGTGTGTCTCCTCTGGGGTGCCTAACACTCCCCTGCCTCTTTCCCCAGGGTGGACCTGCTCACTCCTCCCAGGGGCCACCTTGGGGTAAGGAAGTGCGTGAGTCTCAAACCTTCAGGGGGCAGGGATGGCTGGGCGACTCACGTTTGTTTCCTCGGCACTCGGTGAAGCCGAGATGGAAAGATGGCCAGAGTCCTGGAACTCGAGACCAGGATGGACACCATAGCAGGCCCACACCTCGTCCTGAAGCAAAACCCAGAAAACCTTGTTTGAGTGAAGACATCCAAGGGAGAATTGCTTCCAACCCAGAGTTCAATACCATGAAAGAAGACCAGGATGTCGTCCAAATCGAAAGCATGTGATCACAGCAGTTTGGGAGGCCCAGGCTGAGAGCATTGCCAGTTGGGTGGTTTGAGAGCAGCCTGGGCAAACTAGTGAGGAATGAAAAGAAAGAAATCCTTTCTCCTGCAAAACTTCTGCCCTCAATCCATCCCCCCCCATGTCCCCACATATGAGGGTCCCCCGGACTCGGCACCTTCCAGCCCCAATCCCCCTCAATGGCTGGCCCTGCTTTGGTTCGGGAGTTACCGAGGCTCCCTGACCTGGTAAATGTCAGTTCTCCTCTCCGAGGTGAGAAATGTTCCCAGGGCAATCCAACCCTCTGACTCAGCAATGAGGACCTTCCGCCAAAAAAGACCAGAGACACATCCCTCACCTGGAGACATTTCTTCCTCTCCAGTTCCATTTTTTCTGACTCTAAAGTCAGTCGCCCTGTGAACACACCACGTGTAGATGAGAATCTGTGTACGATTCTGAAGATTTTGGAAACAGGGTTTGGCTCTGAGTTTGAAACTGGGGCCCAGGGACACAGCCGTCACTCATGGTCAGCCTCAATTTGCGGGCTCTGGCAATCCTCCCATCTCAGCCTCCAGAGTGGCTGGGATGATGGGCACCTCGACCCCAGACAACCTGTTTGAATGTGTGAGGAGACGGGGTCTCCCTGCATGGTCATGGCAGGCCTTGGGCTCCTGGGATACAGTCATCCTCCTGCTTCAGGCTCACAGAGCACTGAGATTCCAGGTATGGGCCACCATGACAGGACTTCTTGTTCATTTTCGATGAAGGACTGAGGGTTGGCTCGGGAGCTCAGCCTCGTCGTCTCAGTGCATTGGGAAGCTGAGGTCAGTGGATGGCTCGAGTCCACAGGTGGAGTCCCACTCGAGCACCTCAGCAAGACCTCGTCTCAACCCTCCATCCCAAATGAGCCAGGCGTTGTGGTGCCCTCCTGTCTTTCTGGCTCCTGGGAAGGCTGCAGAATGGCTCGCTGGAGCCTGGCAGCCAAGGCTGTGGTGGCTGGTAGCAAGTCACCACTATTCAGACTGGGTGATGGAGTGAGACTCCGACTAACAGAAAAAAGGGAAAAAAGGAAAAAAAGGAGAGCATCCATTTGTGTATGGAGTTGGTATGACTGAACACAGAAAGATCATTTGGGAAGGAGGCCCCAGGCTTGGTCCTAGAGTTCCTGAAAGATGGTTTATTGGAAGACAATCAGGCTGTGGCTTTGGGAGGCCGAGGTGGGGGATCGCTGGATCCCAGGAATTCAGACCAACCTGGGCCATGTAACGAGACTTCATCACTCCCCAAATGCAAACACTGGAGTTGCGCATGGTGGCGCCCATCATACCAGATATATGGGATGCGGTGGCCTCCATCCCAGGGTGTCCCATAGTGTTGATCATGCCCACAGAATGTGCAAGTCCTGGCTGGGCACCGTGGCTCACAGCCATCAGCCCTGAACCCTGGGAGGCAGAGTCAGGATGCTGCCTGAGCCCAGGTGTCAGAAATCAGCCCAGTTGACATAACCAGACCTCGTCTCAGCAAGAGGTACCCAAAATCAAGTCAGACGTGGTTGTCTCTTGAGTCCCAGCTGCTCAGAGTCTGATGCAAGAGAATTACCTGAGTCCTGGGGGGCGAGGTCCTGGGAGTCACAATTGTACTGCCCTGCCCCAGCTCAGCTGATGAAGACTCCATAGCCAAAACAGAGGCTTCCCACAGGCGTCACGACAGGTGTCCACAGCTCCCCAGGTAAAGGTATGTGTCGGCGGGGGATGATGGAGTGATAGGGAGAGGAAGGGACCCTTCCCCCCGAGGGTGGCAGACAGGGCAACTGGAAACTGGCTGGCCATGGCGTTACTGGACCACCTTGATTGCTCTGTGCCTGACATATACCCTAGCTCGGGGCCTTCTGTTCCTTGAGCTCACACACTTATTTGCCAAAGGGCATGAGTGGGGAGGGTGGAGGGAAAGCATGGGATGGATGTGACCAGTAAATACCTTTGAAACCTCCCGCAAATGACAGGTCAAAAAGTACCTTTTCCTTTCCCATCCCTGAGGGTGACTCCTTGTGCTGGATGTCAGGGGTAGTGTTGGTGGTGATTTTTATTATTTGTAGTAGGAATCCCTCTCATTCACCCAGGCTGGAGCACAGGGTCATGCTCATGACCACCACAGACTCCGGACTCCACCTGCTGGCCTCAGGCAATCCTCCCACTTTGGCCCCCCGAGTGTCTAAAAACACAGGGCTGCACCACCATGCCCAGTAAATCTTTGGATTTATTTTTGATGGCCGAGATGAGATTTCCCCAATGTCCTGGGCTGGTGTTGAACCTGCAGGCATATGCCATCCACTCAACTTGGCCTCCAAAGGGTCAGGAGGTGAGACCGAGCCCCTTAGCCTGGCCTGTGGTTGTGATGGTGGTTGGTATTATTTTGATTCAGAGTCCCACTCTGTTGTCAAGGCTGGAGCGCAGGTGCCCATTCTCGGCCACAGCACTCTTCACTTGCTGGGATCCAGCAATTCTGCCACCATGTCCTCCAAGGTGGCCAGAACGACAGGCTAATGCCACAGGCTTGTGCCAAGGTGGCCAGAACGACATGCTTGTGCATTTTTTTGGCTTGTTTTAGAGATGAGATCTTGTCAAGATTCCCGGGCTGATCTAGAACCCAGGGGCTCAGGCCCTCTCCTTGGCCTCCCAGAGAACTGGGATGACAGTCATGAGCCCACACACCTGTCCTCCATACCCTACTTGGGGCCCCACTTCAAGCACCACTCCCTTGCAAAGTCCTGGGACCACATGGAGGGCAACCGAAGTCATCTGCTGAGTCCTCCCTTGTGTGTTTGCCTGGTGCAGCCACTTGTCTCTGCCAGGGTGCCCACGCCTTTGCCCTCCCGTTCCCCAGGTTGGACCCATTTGCCCCTCCCAGGGAGAGCCTTGGTGAAAGGGAGGGCGTCTCTCAACCCTGTGGGGGTCGGGGGCCACTGGGCAACTGAATAATGTCTCCACACACTTAGGGTGGCCAAGATGGGAAGATGGCTGGAGCCTGGGAGCTTGAGACCAGGCTAGACACCATAGAAAAGCCCCACCTCAACCCCAAGCAAAACCCAGTAAACCTTGGGTGAAGGTAGGCCACGGAAAGAGGATTGTCTCTGGCCCAGAGTTCAAGACCAGGCAAGAAGACCAGGATGACGCCCAAATGGAAAGCCTGTGATCACAGCAGTTTTGGAGGCCCAGGCCGAGAGGATGGCTCAAGTCAGGTTGTTTGAGAGCAGCCTGGGAAACCTAGTGAGGAAAGAAAAGACAAGATGGAAAGAAAGCAAGAAAGAAAGCAAGAAAGCAAGAAAGCAAGAAAGCAAGAAAGAAAGAAAGAAAGAAAGAAAGAAAGAAAGAAAGAAAGAAAGAAAGAAAGAAAGAAAGAAAGAAAGAAAGAAAGAAAGAAAGAAAGAAATTCATTTCCTGAAAATCTTCTGCCTTCAGTCCTTCCTCACCTGACTCCCCATGTGATGGTCCCCCAGCTTGACACCCTCCAGCCCCAATCCCCCCAAAATGGCTGACCCCGCTTCGGTGCGGGAGTTCCCAAGCCTCTCAGGCTGGGTCGCTGCTGGCTCTCTTCTCTGAGGTGAGAAATGTGCCCCAGGCAGGCCAACCCTCCAAGACGGCAATGAGGACCTTCCAAAAGAAAGGCCAGGGACACATCCCTCATCCGGGGACATTTCTTCCCTCTCAATCCCATTTTCCTGGCTCTAAAAAAAGTCGACCTGTGAACACATTAAGCGCAGTTGAGAATCTGTGTATGATTCTGATGTTTTTGGAGATAGGGTTTAGCTCTGTGGCCCAGGCTGGGATCCGGGGAAACAACCATTGTTCACTGCCAGCCTGGATATTGTGGGCTCTGGTGACCCTACAGCCTCAACCTCCAGAGTAGCAGGGACTATGGGCACCTTGACACCAAACACGCTGTTTGGATGGGTGCAGAGATGGGGTCACCTTTCTTGGCCCCCACTGGCCTTGGATTCCTGGGCTCCAGCCATCCTCCCTCCTCTGCCTCCTAGAGCGCTGGGATTTCAGGCATGGGCAGCTGAGCCATGACTTCTGGTTGATTTTTGATGAAGGTTCGAGGCCGGGCTTGGGGACTCAGCCTCATCATCCAAGCATTTTGGGAGGCTGAGGCCAGAAGATGGCCTGAGTTCGCAGAACAAGACCCACCCAGGCACCTTGGCGAGACCTCGTCTTTACCCTCCATCCCAAATTATCTTGGTGGGGTGGTGCATGCCTGTCTTTCTGCCATCTTGGAAGACCGGGTAAAGGCTCAATGGAACCTAGCCCGCTGAGGATGCAGTGGCCTGGAGCAAGCCATCACCCTCCAGCCAGGGTGATGGACTGAGACTCTGGCTAAAAGAGAAAAAGGAAAAAAGGGAAAAAAGAAGAACATCCATTTTTGTATAGAGTTGGAATCATTGTGAATAGATAGATTTCATTTGAGAAGGAAGCACCAGTCTTGGGCCTAGAGTTCCCGAAAGTTGGTGGATCGGCAGAGAATCTGACTGTGGCTTTGGGAGGCCGAGGCATGGGACCACTGGCCCCCGGGAGTTTGAGACCAACCTGGGCCAAGTAGCAAAACCTCATCTCTTCCCGGAATACAAACACTGGAGTCACATGTGGTGGCAACGGTGGTCCCAGTTACACGAGATGCTGTGGCCTCCATTTCGGGGCGTTCTTTTTCATCACACCTGCCGACAAAACGTGCAAGTCCAGGCCGGGCACCGTGGCTCATGGCCATCAGTTCCTACCTGAGCCCAGGGTTCGGAGACCATACCACACGACATGGGCAGACCTCATCTCAGTGTGTGGTCCCCAAAATTGAGTCAGGCTTGATGGGCCCCGGTTCCCAGCTGCTTGGGAATCAAGGCAGTAGGACTGCCTGAGCCCTGCAGTTTGAGGCCACAAGAGCCACGATCATGCTTCCGTGTCCCAGCTTAGCCAACGGATACTCAAGGGACAAAAAGACAACTCCCAGGTGTGTCACAATGAGCGTCCTGGGCTCCACAGCGAAAGGTTCAGGTAGGCAGGATGTGATGGAGTGACCGGAGAGGAAGGGGCTCTCCCCCCACCCATAGGTGGCAAACAGGTTGACCGGAACCTGAATTGGCCACAGCATTGCCGCACCTCCTTGATTGGTCTGTGCCTATCAGATGCCCTAGCTTGGGGATGTCTCTTCCATGAGCTCACACATGTCTTTTCTGTGGTGCATGAGTGTGGAGGGTGGAGGCTGTCATTCTGAGGTGCATGGCCAAAGGCACGGGACAGACGTGCCTGTTGGCCACTTTTGAAACCTTCCACAAACAAGAAACCAGAAAGTATTTTTTCCTCTCCCATCCCTGAGAGTGACTCCTAGTTCTTGGTGGCAGGGGTGGTGGTGGTGGATGACATTATTATTATTTGGAGTCGGATTACTGCTCTGTTGCCCAGGTCAGAGTGCAAAGGCATGCTCATGGACACTGTGGACTCCACCTGCCGGATTCAGGCAATCCTACAACCTCGGCCCCCCGAGTGGCTGGAACCACAGACCTACGCCACCCCACCTGGCTACTCTTTGGTTTATTTTTGATGGCCGAGATGAGGTCTTGCCCTGTGTCACAGGCAGGTGTTGGACACTCAGGCTCAGGCAGTCCACTTACCAGGGACTCTGAAGGGCTGAGATGACAGGTGGAACCTCAGAGCCCGGCCTGTGGTTGTTGAGGTGGTGGTTGATACTATTATTCTGAGTTGGAGTCCTGCTCTGTTGCCCAGACTGGAGCACAGTGATGCACAGTCAATGCAACCTCCACCGGCTGGCCTCCAGATTCCTCCCACCATTTCCTCCCAAGTGGCTGGAATGACAGGGATGGGCCACCATGCTCCACTCATTTTTTGACTTCTAGTAGAAACGAGGTCTCACCAAAGTGCCAGAGATTGTCTCAAACCCGGGGACTAAAGCCATCTTCATGCCTAGGCCTCCCAGATCACTGGACTGACAGGCATGAGCCACAGTGCGTGGCCTCCACATCCATCTCGGGTTCCCACCATGAAGTCCGCACCCTTCCAATGACCCAGAAACCTGGAGAGGTCTGCCAGAGTCACCCACCAAATCCTCCACCAGGGGAGGGCCAGGCTCATGGATGTGTCTCCACTGGGGTGGGCACCACACCACTCACCTCAATCCACAGGGTGGACCTGCTCGCTCCTCCCAGGGGCTACCCCAGGGTAAGGAAGTTTGGGAATCTCAAAACTTCAGGGGGGCAGGGACTACAGGATCCCTCATGCCTGTCTCCTTGTCACTCAGGGAAGCCAAGATGGGAAAATGGCCATAGCCCAGGAGCTTGAGACCAGGCTGGACACCATAGCAAGTCCCCACCTTGACCCCAAGCAAAACCCTGAAAACCTTGGATGAGGGCAAGCATCGGCAGGAGGATTGCCTCCAGTCCAGAGTTCAAGACAAGGCAGCAAGAGCAGGATATCTACCAAATGGAAAGCCTGTGATTGCAGCAGTTTGGGAGACCCAGGCCGAGAGGATGGCCTGAGTTGGGTGG